>NC_036654.1:6394283-6448531 GCF_002806865.2 Cucurbita pepo subsp. pepo | reverse complement strand
TCGGGGGGGGGTTTAGGGACACTATACCTTAAGAGCAATGAGCACATCCTGAGTGTCAAGCCCAGAGTTCTCAGCAAGTGTCTTGGGAATCACAAGAAGGGCATCGGCAAAAGCTTCGACGCCAAGTTGAGCGCGCTGTAATAGTGGTTGAGAAGGTCATTAGAATGAGGTAAATGAAAAGCATGCTAAAGGATGCTGGAGAATACTTCTAGGGAAACTTACTCCTTGAACTGTTTTCTTCACTTCGTTTATCAAATGTTGTCTGGCAGCAACCTCAAAGGATCCGGCACCCTGAAAGTTCCACCAGTCATATCTTAGGACTGCAAGAAAATCTCAAACATTGGTAGCCAAATGTAGATTGAAAATCTCAACCATCACGCTATTTCCTAGTTAAAGCATTACACAAACTTGGTTCCTCTATTGTATTCATAGGGTCAAGAAGCAAAACAAATTGTAGTACAGTGTATCATAACTGAAGCGGCGAGGCTATCGGGGGGACGAGAAGGAAAAAACATATTTTTTTTTCTATTTGTGGATAAGAAATCATGTGAATAGCCAAATGTGGAAATAAGAAAGTCAAATGCTGAACATTGGTTATTGTATCCAGGAAGTTACAGAGAGCAGTCTCTTAAGATGCCTTGAGGATGTTGTTTTTCTTCGTCATTTTCTCAGACATGTTAGCCAAATGATGCACCCTTACATCTCGAGTTACAGCAGAGATTAATAATTCTATTGACACAAATTGCACATTCATTATTCAGTTGCATGTCTAATTACAGCCAGAAAATATAACCTTACCATGACAACAGATTCATCCTCGATGGTGTTTTTAACTGATCTGAGACCATCACGGACAGCATCCTTAATTTGAGCGATCGTGTGGTCATTAGGTCCTGCACCATCATGGATACCAATGAGAAAAAAGACTATAATTGATTAATAAGATTTTGCAAGAATGAGGATTGAAGTTTCAATGAAGTACCCTTGATCAAGATTGTACATGAATGGGGATTCTTCACATTTTCCACGAATGTATATTTCTCTTCCCCAAGAACATGTTCATAAACCAGTCCAGCCCATCCAAGGCAATCAGGAGTAAGATTTTCAACAGAATTTATAGCCTCTCCTCCACAGGCCAAAACCAACCTTTCCATGTTTCTTCTCTTGGCTCTACGAAGGGCAATTATCTACAGTAGATCCATAGCATGTATGAAAAAAATGAATATAAGTTGACAGATAAATGGTGGTCAACCCAAGATTTCATGCCCCCTTACTCAAATCACATAAATTGTAATGGTTATTAATCATGCAACACTTGTAATACATGAAATAGAATAACATATAATTTACAATGCAATATGTTTTTTTTCTAGTAACTTAGGACAGACAAAGAGCAAAGAAGATACATTTATAAGAAGATATTGTTCAAAGACATTCAAATATTGATGTACATCTCAATCACTTTCAAATAAAAGAAAAAAGAGTTCGATAGCAATATTTAAACATATTATTCAAAAGAAAAAAGAATAAAAACATTGTACTCCTGACAAGTTGAACAAATTGATTACATGTTTCTAATGACTCTTAAAGTAAAAGTCTTAAAGAAAATCAAATATCATAAGACCAAGTTTCCAAATATTTTCGAAGTCACATGAGAAACAAATTTCTTGTACAAGCATGAGAAACAGATTTCAAAGTCAAATTTGTCAGAAACCATCATACGTTAAGAAAATATCGTACTTATAATCCAAAACATATTACTTCTAGAGACATCTTTGGGAAATCATTGGACTTTTGTTATCAACTTTTAAAGGATAACATACTGAAATTGTGTTTCCTCAGCTACACACCGATGGATTGGTCCAAATGATGGACATATTTTTTTACAACACATTTCATTCGTAATGGTGATGGGATTGGCTTTTAAAGTTCATCAGCCCTTCAAGGTGCTACAATAAGTCTTTTCATGATGAGGCTTAAACATCATTTCACACCGAATGTATCAAGGGAAGAAAGAAAAAACAATGACCACGACAGCTTCAAGAAATACAGCCTTACCCCTTCCCTTGCGAGCATATCCAAAGATGGGGGATCAATTCCTTTTTGATTTATGATAACAAAGTTGTTGTCATTACCTGCACAAACCTGCATATGACAAGAATATAAGACAACAGTTAAAAAGTGCAGATGGTTTTAATAACTAACATGCATGACATTCACATTCTTACCTTGTTTTTCAATTCAATGATTTTCTTAACTCTTTCATCAACCTGACGCCTTTCAGCAGCAACCATGGCTTCCCTCTGTTCCGCATTAGAGTAGAAAAATCCAGCATTTATTTCACTGAGAGAAAAGCCATCAATTTATCAATGTTCTCAATACATTATAGTGATATAAGGCTGTAAATGAATGTGATCCACATTTCATATTCAGGATAACTAGTTTAATTCAACCCACCAATGCCATAGTACATCAGGCCTGGGGCAGCAATATAGAAACATGCATTTATTCTACATTTAGGAATGCAGAAACAACACGAAACATGGATTCAACATTACAAGTAACATATTTATCCAACTATGGAGATATAGAAATTAAAGAAAGACTCATCAATACCTTTTGTCATATTCCAGAGAAACGTTGCTCGTTAAAATAAAACAATTCTCAGCCCTCCGTTTCATATCAGGATGTCTAGAGCCGTGATCAAGGACAAGACCTTCAACCTAGTGAATGATGATCAGAGAATTGAGAAATATTAAAGTATTAACAAAAAATAACTAAATAAATAAATAAAGGAATGAAAGAAGGAAAAAAAAAAGTTTGAGAATGTACAATTAGGATAAAATAAGAAATCTACCCACTCTGTCAAACAAATGAGATTTTGAAAAAGAGGGAAGGAAAAAAGCTCTTGAATTAACATGAATCAAACAGAATAATTGCAGAATTCTTCACCAAAAAGCTATAACTACAAGCATTAAGCAAATGGGGGCAAAACCGTTCTCTACTTTTCCATTAAAACAAATATTTTTATTAGATTTCCATCTAAATAAATAGATACATAAAGAAAATAGAAATGCTCTTTCCTTTCGAAGTATAAATGCCCTTTAGATAATGGTTTTCTATACCTTTTTCCAAATTACAAATGCTCCCATCACAAAAAAAGATGAAAATGCAAAACTTCATAAAGAAAGAGAGATGTACTAAAGAATATAGAGGAAAAATAACTGGGATGCAAAAAAATGTGTCAACCTGTTTCTTCTAATGAAACAACAACCATAGATAGCACGAAATTATTCTTTAAAACAAGAACAAAAACCCAAAAAGAATCCATTCAGAATAACAAAAGGAAAAGAAAATAAAAACCACTAAATGATTAATTTTGACAGAACTGTGGAGAACATTCTCAGAAATGGAACGTTGTTTGCGTGATAATAGAGCACTTCTGCAACATACTGACCAATATGCAACAAAGCAATGAAATAGTGGAAACAAAGCTAAAATCGAACTGTTTTTTTTTTTTTTTTTTTCATCAAGTGAATAAGATCCTAAATTTTTCCATTGCTAAGATGAGGATCTCTAACTAAAAAGTTCTGCAGTTGCTCTCTCTTTTATTAATGCCAATTGGAGATCACTTCTGCTATCTCTTTGGCTATTGGATTGGGAATATATTTAATCCTCCAGCATCTTTTTGGATTCTTTAATAATATATTTCTCATTCAAAAGAAGTTCTCACAGAATATTAGACATACCAAGCGAGTGTCAGCATCAAACTTATGACGCATGTGCATGATTTCCACCATGAACAAGTCAATGGCTTCTTCTGGTTTACGAATACAGAGAACCTGTAATAATTCAAACACATCCCATAAGCCAAAAAAGGTACAAGCAATCATCTATAGCAGTATGTTCAACAGTCTACAATCATATGATCATAATTTATATAAGATTTCTCTATATTTCATTCATCAATGAAATTTGTTTCTCTTCTCAAAAAGGAAAAATAAGGCTTAGAATTTTCAATCTGAGCTCAGGTCATATATGTTATTATGGTCACTAAGAGATGAGTACTCACCGCATTAACTACTATATCAGTCAATTGATCTGCCAATGCTTCATACAACTGTACATGAGATCGAACCATTAGAAACATATGAGATGAGACAGCAAAAGTTTCAGCATGAATTACACAGAAGAAGAGAAAAAGTGAGGTCAAATAACCTTTGTTCTGAGTGTCGTTCTTGCCACCATTTTAAGGATCTCTTTGTCCGGCTCCTCACCAACCACAACATTAGTCTTAAATTGTTCGAGGAATTGAAGAGTTGCTCTTTTGGCAATCTCAAAACCATCAACCAGCACACGTGGATGCATGCCTGGATCAATTATTAAACTCCATTAGAACAAAAAATACCACTAAATACACACACCCATAGGAGAATATCAACCAATTCCTATAAGATGTAAAGAAGCTTCATTCCCAGGATTAAAAGTTTCTTCTTTAAATAACATAATAAAGAGACATCAAACAAATTTTCATCAATAACTTCAAGTTGAAGAATCCATTTTAAATATGTTTCTGAAAAGTCGGCCATTTATACTATGTGTACTTCTCCAACAACGAAGTGTTTCTTGCTAGCGTTTTCACCACACAGAGGCCCGTATTGAGCTTGAATATAATTCCATCACTCACGCAACTTTTTCAGAAGTACCAACACATATCCGACGGAGAATATTGACATTTTATATACCATAATTGTAAATAACGGTACCACTAAAATAAAGGTACCAACCTTCATCAATGTAACGTTCTGACTGTTTCATAAGTTCACCTATAAAAATCACGGTAGAAGTAGTACCATCTCCACTGCTATCGTCCTGAGCAACAGCTGTTCGTGCTATCATGATTGCTGTGGGATTTTGAATTTGCTGCAACCATATAAAACAAGTATGGATTGAACACTTAATGTTCTCCTATCAAATAAATCTCTTTTGGGTGAATGGTAGTGAAATTTTTCCAAGGATTCTGCGTTAATAAATGAGTAATGAGCTTATATATGAACAACCCAGAAATTTAGGCGATATTTCTCCATTGTGTAAACCCGATGGTGAAAAAAATCAATAATAACAACCCCGATTCAAGACGTACGCGGAAAATCCATTGAAATAAGAGATCTGAGATTAGAATAGGGTTTAGGGCAGAGAGCGCTAACCATTTCTTTAAGCAAAGTGTTGCCGTCTTTGGTGAGCTTAATATCTCCAGCACCACCAACGAGCCTAAACATATAGATACGAAAAGTGATGAGAGAAATCGAAACATGGAAGCGAGTATGAAGATCATAAATAACGACGTACATTTTGATTGTTCCTTTAGGACCGAGATTGCTCTTGAGGACATCTTGCAAGCCCTTCGCGGCATTGATATTCATGTGCAGAGCGGCGGATTTGTTGAGAACTTCTGCATTTGGATTGAGTACTCTCAGCGACATCTTTCGTTTACCTACGAATCGAGCTCAGTGAAGAACCAGAAGCAAAGAACAGAGTAAAAATGGAAATGGTTTAGGAGGGAAAGCTATGGCGGAACTACACCAGGGTTTATGTGCTGCTACATTGAATGCGTATCCCAAAAATGACTCGAAGTTGCAATCCGGTTCGGTTTCCTCGATTTTTGGCCAAATAAAGAACCGAACCAATGTCCAATAATGCTCAAAACCAATCGGTTCGGTTCTCGGTTACAGACCTGCGAACGGCGGAGGGTTGCGAGGTGCGTAGGCTGCGACCGGCGGTGGATTGAAAATTCGGTGAGGTTTCGAGAAGCGGTGGGCGGCGAACGACGGCGGAGGGATGGTGACGGTGAACTACTCGTACGGATGGATCGAAACAATTGGTTGCACAAAAACGAGGAGTTGCTTGGGCGGCTAGGGTTTTGAGTTCAATATATTCATAACTTCGGTCGGCCGGTTTTTTATTTGTTTTTAAAAGACAAACGAACCAAATTCCAAACCGAGTCGGTTCGGCGGTTCGTCGGTTTATTGGTTTTTTTTGTTGCACCCCTGTCAAAGGTAAGTTTTAAATTGAATTTTGGAGGGTATTTCTCCCTAACAACAACAAAACTTTTTACCTTAAATATATTTTTAAATTATTTTTATAACATTCGAGTAAATAAGAAATATATAAATATTACCGAGATCATATGCAAAGAAATAACTCGAGTTCATTTGCATAGTCTGTCTTTCACTCTTGGATGCAGTTTAATTCAAATAGTCAATATGGTCACGTTGGCGAGAATGTCAGAGTCATCATATGTCAATTCTATATTATAAACCATAGGTTGAATCCTTGGCACCAGAGACCGAACTAACAGAATTGTAATATCCATTTAGAAAAAATAAGAATAAAATAAAAATAAATAATTAATTTTAATATAGTTTATATTACTATTTTATTTTAACAAATTTGGTAATATTAAAAATCATCATCTAATTAAAATAAAATTACATTATTATTACATAAGGAATTACATTTGTATAAATTAAATTTTACTTGATGAAGATAATTTTTTATAATAATAAGATTAATCGACTTTATTCGTAAATCTTATCTAATAAGAATATATTCCGTACAAATTAAATAGAAAATTTATTTTAATTAAAAGATTAAATAGAGAAAATAAAAGCCGTAAAATGAACAATAAAAAATTGTAGATTTCATTAAAAAATGAGAATGATGTTGACGAGAATCGTAAATTAATGAAATTATTCTTTTTAACGAGATTTTTAAAATTAACTTTTTAATTCTCGCCCTTTAATTTTATTCCTCGAGTTTTAATATTTAAAAAATGATGTTTTTTTTTACTATAAAAATTATTACTATAAGAAAAAGAGCTCCCAACAATTTTCATTCACAAGCCAAATAAAATAAATTATTCTTTTCCAAAACCCTAATTTAAAACCTAATTAAAAATAAATAAATTCGCTCCTCTACGGCCGTTTACAGCGTACAACTTAATTCAATAACTGACGTGGCAAATCCTATTAGGCTTACAGCTGTCACTGTCACATCACAAAGTGCATTTCGCGTGACTATTTTAACTTAACGCCGTCAAGTCCACGTCAACCAAAAGCTCTCACGGCCGTCACGCTTTTTTCCTCTATGTCTCTTCTTCTCAAGCCAATATACTCTCTCCGGCATGTGATGCTCTGTCCAAATCTCCCGGCTCGGATACTCCACGTAGGCTCGGACAACCGTTTTCCTCCGAACCTAAACCGCCCAGTGAAAAGAAAATTATATGAAAATAAAGAAAACGAATAAAATAAATGTTTCTGCCATTAAAGAAACGAAGAAGAGAAAGCGGTTTTTGGTTTGTTGCAGAGCGGCGGTGGCTGTAGTCGATGAATCTTCTCTCAGAAGCCGTATAATTTCTTCGCAGTACAGAGATTAGAGATTTTAATTTGTTCTTCTTTTTGAAGATTCGTTGAGCTTTTCTTCGTTTGCGTCTCTTTGAAGCTAATCGATCTCGCGGTTTTGGAGCTTCTTTTGCAGGTTTTCGCCATTAATTTAGAGGCTTCTCACGAGATATCCTCCTCCTTTTTCAACCTCTTCGTTGTTTCTCACGAGAAAGAGTTCTTGATGTGTTCAGTTGATTGCTCTATATAACGGTATTGTGTTTGTGTTCGTCTGTGTCAGGGCTTGTAATGGCGGAGGAGAAGAAGCGGAGCGATTCGAGGATGAGGAGTTTTGTTTTGATTTTTTTGTGTTTAGTGCAATGCTGTTTATTATCGGATGCGATTTTGGATCCGATTGATTTTTTGGCTCTGCAATCGATTAGGAAGAGTTTGGAGGATTTGCCTGGTTCTAATTTCTTCGCATCTTGGGATTTCACAGGCGATCCTTGTAATTTCGCCGGTGTTTTGTGTGATTCTGATAGAGTTGTTGCCTTAAACCTAGGGGATCCTCGCGCTGGTTCGCCTGGTTTGGTTGGCCGGATCAATCCTGCCATTGGCAAGCTCTCAGCACTCACGGAGTTCACCATTGTTCCTGGTCGAGTCTTTGGAGCTCTGCCGCAGACGCTCTTCCAACTGAAGAACCTCCGTTTTCTTGCTATCAGTCGCAACTTCATCTCCGGTACTCTCCCTGCGAATCTCGGCGAGATTCGGAGTTTGAGGACTCTGGACCTCAGTTTCAATCAACTAACCGGAGAAATTCCTCGCTCCATCGGAACGATTACGGAGTTATCCAATGTCATTCTCTGCCATAATCGCCTCACAGGCACAGTCCCTGTGTTTCCGTACCGTAGCCTTAATCGTCTTGATCTGAAGCACAACAATCTCACCGGACATCTTATACCGGACTCTCTTCCTCCTTCTCTCCAATACCTCTCTCTCTCATGGAACCGCCTGAACGGCCCTGTCTTCCGCCTCCTCAGCCGCCTAAATCAGTTGAACTATCTCGACCTCAGCCTGAACCAGTTCACCGGAACAATTCCAACGCGTATCTTCAGTTTCCCGATCGTTAACCTCCAGTTGCAACGGAACCTCTTCACCGGTCCAGTCCTGCCGGCTGCTCAGGTGGCGATTCCAACCGTCGATCTCAGCTACAATCGTCTCTCCGGTCCGATATCGCCAATGTTCTCCACCGTGCAGAATCTTTACCTGAACAACAACCACTTCACGGGAGAAGTTCCAAACAGCCTCGTGGACCGATTGTTGGCTGCTAATATTCAAATTCTGTATTTGCAGCACAATTTTCTGACCGGAATTGAGATCAATCCGACGGCGGAGATTCCTCTGAGTAGCTCATTGTGCTTGCAGTACAATTGTATGGTGCCGCCGATACAAACACTGTGCCCGGAGAAGGCCGGCAACCAGAAAACTCGGCCAACGGAACAGTGCGGCGAATGGAGAGGGTAAAATTTGGAAAGTAATTAATTAATTAGGAGCATAAAAAGAAAGTAATTAAAGGTGAAAAAAAATAATAAAGAAAATTATTTTTTTTAATATAGTTTCCGATAATTAATTAATTAATATACACAAAATCTTTGCTGCAGAGAATGTGTTTTCTTTTTTTCTTTTCTTTTTTTCTTTTTAGTATCCGTTTATTTGTTTGTGTTCGTTTTTTGGGGATTCAGAAAATAGGAATATTCTTATTTATATAATTGTTTTTAGGAGAGAGAAAAATGTTTATTCAATTATATGTACGTTTTTATTTATTTTTCATTTTCTTTTATAATTTCCCCTTTGATTTACTCTCTCTCTCTCTCTCTCTCTTTTATTTATTTTTAAATAGCTTTTGTTTTTTTAAAAATTGATTATTGTAGTTTAATGTGAATAATGATTTATAGTATATAACAAATTAGTTGTATTTTTAATTCCTAGCGAATTTAGGCATTGCATTTTTAGTATGCAATTTGTATTATTTGAGATGCATAATTTTTAATGGAAATATTCCTAATTTATGAGAATATGATTATATATCTATATATTATAGTTGGAGCTATTAATGAGAATTTCATTAGTGTTATTTAAAATTAGAATGAAATAGGTATAATTACGTAATGTTATTTTATATTTGTTATTAATTAAAATGTTGTAACTATAAATGAAATGTTATTTTTCGTTTCTATTATTCAAATTTTTATACTTTAAAATTTTTAATACATAAATTAAATGTAAATACCATTAAATTATTGAAAAGTCCAAAAATAAGAATTTGACATTCAATTCATTATAACTTATACGTTTAAGAAAAATCTAGATTTGAAAAACATATAATTTTTAGACTCGATAAAAATAAAATTTATTTTAATTTTTATATTCCGCAAACCGATCAGATCTAACCACATTACACTTTATGAAGAAGAAAGAAGACAATTTATAGAATACGAGATTAGATAGTGATAATTAAACCACATGGGAGATTATAAAGAGAAGTGAAAGTGTAAGATAGAAGTCATCGTCAACAAACTAAGCAAAAATGAATAAACTAACAGCATTCCCATCAAATTCCCGATCAACTCATCTCGTCCTTTATAGCTTGTGTTGGGATATCAACTTATTTGAATTGGGTTGAATTCATATCAAACGAAAGTAGAAGAAAAGAGTTAAACTTCCTTGACGTGCTGAGAAACCAAAATTCCAAGGTAAAGAACTAACTACGTGGTCCTCCCAATTGACTCGACACTTTTTCCTATAGCTTGGGATAAAAATTTCTTACAAATTCGAGTTTCTCACGACAATTAATATACGCATTCCGTCAAATTAGTGCATAATTTGACTATTTCGATTTTCTTTCTCTAATTTAGTTCCCGTTAATTTTAAGTACAACTCAAAAAATTTCTTTCAGAAGCATAAAAAACGAATCGAAACGTAATAATATCGATTCGTTGTTTGAATGATAACATTGTAAAGAAGAAAAGGTAGATAAAGGCTTGAAGTACAATAAATCACTTGGAAAGTGAAGGCTATAATTCACCAAAGTTTGTTCCACAAGTAGGATTAATGGGCCATATTTTATTATTCAATAAATACTTTTATCCATTTTTACTCTTAATAAAACAAATAAAAATAAATAAAATAATGTTATATCCAAGTAGGGGCCCTCATACTTTATGTTCCCTCCCTTTTCAATGCTTCCTCCTAAAGTTCCCTTCTTAATTATCACCTCCATGAAAGTGGTCATTTTGCAATTTTTCATGTTGAAAGTGCCCATTTTGCAATTTTTCATGTTTAAAGTGCCCATTTTGCAATTTTTATGTTGAAAGTTTGGGGCCTAAAAGTAAAAGTTCGATTTTATATATATATATATATATAGATATAGATATAAATAAGGGCAAGTCGTTACCCGACTTAGTAATATTCTAACTAATTTGGGTACGGTGTTATAATATTAGGATAGTTACACCCGAATTGATCGACAGTGAACATTACGATTTTTTTTTTTTAAAAAAAAAATAGTTCATAAAATAATATTTCAATAAATTTCTAAAACAAAATCATTTATTTCTTTAATTTTCACTCTCCAAAAAAAAAAAAAAAAGATTTTTTAAAAGAATTTAAAAAATGGAATAAAGTTTTAATTGTTGAAGGGGGAATTCTTAGAGTCTCCCAAAAAAGGGAACAGTTAATGAGTGTTGCTTGCTCCACAAGAAATTGAAAGCAAATGCAAATAATTGTTAATTGTTTATAGAGATTAGCTTCGAAACTCGAGCGTCTTTCATTACATGCACAAAATGATTATGGAAGTGAAAAGTAAGAGTCATCTGCACGATAGGGTTGATCGACTTTGTAACAGCTAAAACCCACCGCTAACAGATATTATCCACTTTAACCTGTTACGTATCATCATTAGCCTCACGGTTTTAAAACGCATAAGCTAAGGAGAAGTTTCTACTCTCTTAGAAAAGGTGTATTATTTGTATTATTTCTTACTTCAACGGATGTAAGATCTCACAAACTACAAACCCATCCCCGACAATCTCACAAAATTGAAATTACTAAAAAAAACTTCAATTTTTTGTTCGGTAATTTCATATTGTTATTAAAAGATAGTCACGTCGAACGACATAGTTAAAAAATGATTTAGAAAATCCAAAAAAGAAAAAAAGGACAAAAAAAGTCAATGTTTTGTTGTATGTTTAGGACATGATTCCAAAGGCTTAGCTGATCCCATCCTTCCCAATGCCCACTACTCAAAACCATTTTGGATTCTTAGGATTTGGCCAAACCTTTCTTTTCAATGTTGGATTTTCTCACTTTTTTTACTTTCTTTCTTCCAATTCTACCCTTTTCTCGGGACAATCATCTGATCCTACTACAACGTTCGTTCATCAAGGACGCCACCAACCCTAAAATCAATCAATAAAAAAAACACGTGCTAAATTTCAGATCAATGAACAACCCGAAACGGATGAAGTGAACCAACCAACAGGAGGTTAGATAGGTTGTACTAGCCCAAACCCACAGCTAACAAACATTGTCCACTTTGACCTGTTACATATAGCCACCAGCCTCACAGTTTTAAAACAGGTTTCCACACCCTAATAAGGAATGTTTCGTTTCCCTCTCCAACCGATGTGAGATCTCACACGGGTCGTGGGGCATAGCAAATACGTCCAAAACAACCGAACCTAACAAACAAACATGGTGGGCAATGAAAAGGAGGTGTGTAGAGTTTGAAGTTATCCCAAACGCCAAGCACACCCCCTCTTTCTAAGAAAAAGCTACAAGGAAATGACAAGAAATAATCAAAATCAATGTTGTAGGGAAAGTGAAATCCATGATTTGACCAATCATTTATGCATGGCTGCAAAAGTTCATGCTATTTATGGAGAAGACGTGGGCAACCCATGTCCCCTACTTCACCAGATCTTTAGCAAGAACAAAACCAAGAAGTAGATACAAACAACAACACTTAGCAACACAGAATTCACAAACAAAATGGATCAAATCCAAAACTTTGTGAAAAAATTAGTGCATTATCAGTCAGAATGCTCATAAACATTGATAAACCAACAAAATTTACCCCTAAACTTCACATACTCACTTGTTTGGATGGCTGGAAGAGCAAGGCAGGCAAGCTTTCTTTGGGCTTTTTGTTGGTATCTATCTCATCAGCTCCATAAATTTTGGCCACTTAGCTCCTGAACTTGAATAAGCAGCAGTAGCAGCAAAGAAGCAGAATCCCATGATGTTAATATTGTATATAACCTATACATATACATATACATATACATACATATATATATATATATATATATATATATAACACTACCAAGCATTACAGCAAAGGGGAGAAAAGGAACCCAAGTTTTATATGTCAAAGCTTCTGTTAGGTGTTGCAGCATTTTTTTAGTGTTTTTTAGTTGTATGAACAGTTAAGGGTTGATGAAGCTATTTATCTCTTCCATTAGACAGTAGAAATGTTGATTATTAGGCAAGAAGTAGAACCCGATTGTCGCCTGTTCGAGGAAGAGAAGTTTAACGTCGTGACCGGAGTCTTTCAGTCCTTGCACGTAAGCAAGTTGCCAGTCTTGCATTAAATCCAAACCGGCAACGACGACTAGGCTTTTCGGGAAGTCGAGTCCTGCTATGCTTTTGGATTTGGGGCCAAAAATGTTGCAAGCTGGATGATCTCTGTCTTCTCCTTCAGGGAGATAGGCTCTCCAGTACCAATCTCGGTCTTGGATGGTTACGAAGTATTTACCGTCGAGTTTCTTCTCGGATTCGGTTCTCTTTTCTCCACCGAACATCGGGTGAAGAAGGATATTGCCTAAGACTTCGATGTCTTCTTCAGCTGCCTTCACAGCAACATGATGAGCAATGTTGCCACCAGAACTGTCGCCTGCTAAATACACATGAACCTTAGAGTCCTTCCCACTTTGCAGCCATGTTTTTGACTTAACCCATTTAAGTGCAGCCCAGCCATCCTCATACGCACATGGATACGGATGTTCAGGCGACCGACGATAGTTAACCGAGACAACAACTGCCTTGCAGATGCTTACAATTCGACGGCAAAACGTGTCATAGATAGCACTGTTGGCTGATGAATGAGCAAAGCTCCCCCCATGAAAAAACAGGATGACAGGAACAACTTTAGACGTGCTTAGAGGCTTCTCAAGATCAACGATACCCCATCGAGCTTCGTTTCCAGGGGATAGCTGATAAACTCGGTTAAGAAGGCCAGAAGCTCGATCGACATGATCAAACGAGAAAACCCCATCAACAGGAATCACATTGGCAGGAACTTTACGTTCGAGATACTCCGCTAACTCACGGTTGAATGTCCCGTCCGAGCGGCGGAGAATGTTGTAAGCTAGCTTGAAATTGGAGATAAGCACCCATGTATTCAATGGAACAACGCTCTACACATCAAGATAACAACCCAATTAAGAGAGAAAGTGAAAACCAAGTAAAATCAGGGATGAACATGATTATAATGAAGAACAAAGGCATTATCTCCAAGCATTTATGCAGCAAATCTAACTAAAATCCCAAAAACATACCAGAAATACACACAGAGCACATCATTCTAAGCCAAAAACCATCACCTATACACAAAGACAGCCTAAAACTTGCCCAAAAAGCTTTAAAAACTTGCCCAAAACTCAGCATACAAGAAAGAAAGCTTGTAAACCCAAAATCATAACCTTAAACAGCAATGAAAAAAGCAAAACCCAATTCAAAATCTAGCAAAATAGGGAAGAAATGAATTCAGATTAAGAAAGAACAAAAGTACCTTAGATTCATTAAGGTTGACTTCATTACTCCGAGCCATCTCCTCTTGACACCCAGAAGAGAACAAACCCCAAAACCAAGAATCAAACAAAGATTAAGAACAGAGCAAGTGATATCCACTCAAAGAAACAACCAAAACCCTCTGATTCTCATGGCAACAAGAGCAAACAAAGAAACAACCAAATGGGTTACTCCTCCTTCTTCTCTAAGCCCTTCAAATCAATCTATGGCGATGATTGAACAGAACCCTGATGGAGTATTGGTGTTAAACACCCTTTTTCTCCCCTTGATTGATGCCTCGTTTTGGGTTCACAGGGCATTGAAGAGACAGTTTTATCAGAAAGAAGGGAACAGAGAAGTCTCAGAAAAGGCAGGGAGATCAAGCGAAGGGGATAATAGAGAAATAAAAAGAAAGACAAAGTACAAAGAAAGAAAGAAAGAGAAAGCGAGAGTGTTTGATGGTCAAAATCGCAAATAAGAGAAACAAAACAACGGTGGTGGTGGACGGAGACGCGAGAGAGACGACAAATCGGTCGGCCGAATTCAACTGTTCATAAGGGACCTACCAATTCAATTCAATTCAATTCATTACAATACAATCCAATTCAAATCAAATCAACAAATCTATCTCTAAACATAATATAAACAAATCTGCACAAAATTTCTTACGAATTTCATTAGGGTTTTGTTGATTCCGTCCCCTTTGTGCCGAAATATTTAAAATGTGGATGAACAACTCCTTTGATTATAGGGTTTGGAGGTCAGTCGATGTTAATGTAATGGAAAGATCGGGCGGAAGAATGGGCTAATACCAAATGTCAGAGCCATTTTGGGTCTTTTTTGGTTCTTTTTCATTAATAATTCAATAATTACTTTATTTATTTATTTATTTATTTATTTATTTATTTATTTTGTATTTATTGGGATTTGCTTTTTGAAAAGTGGGTTAAATTTATGGCTTTTGTCTTTTTTTACTAGTTGGGTTAGAATTATCTGAAATAGACATGTTGGACCATAAAATTAAAGTCTTCGTAATAATTCGGTAGTAAAGACTTCGGTACCAGCTCGAGCCTACCGGGAATAGATATTGTCTGCTTTGATTCGTTACGTATCGCCGTCAGTCTTACAGTTCTAAAACACGTATGCTAGGGAACGGTTTTCATGTCCTTATAAGGAATGTTTCGTTACACTGTTCGATTGATGTGAGATCTCACCATCCACCTCCTTGTGGGCCCGTCATTCTCGTTGGCACACTACACTATGTTTGGCTCTGTTACCATTTGTAACAGCCCAAACCCATTGTCGTTAGTCTCACGGTTTTAGAACGCGTATACTAGGGAACGGTTTCCGTGCACTTATAAGGGATGTTTCGTTACACTTTTCGATTGTGTGGGATCTTATAATCCACCCCCTTGTGGGCCCGTCATTTTCGTTGGCACACTGCATAATGTCTGGCTCTGTTACCATCTGTAGCAGCCCAAACCCATTGTCGTTAGTCTCATGGTTTTAAAACGTGTATGCTATGGAACAGTTTCCATGCACTTATAAGGAATGTTTCGTTACAATTTTCGATTGTGTGGGATCTCATAATCCACCCCCTTGTGAGCCCATCATTCTCGTTGGCACACTGCACGATGTCTGACTCTGCTACCATCTATATCGGCTCAAACTCATTGTCGTTAGTCTCATAGTTTTAAAACGTGTATGCTAAGGAACGGTTTCCATGCACTTATGAGGAATGTTTCGTTACACTTTTCGATTGATGTGGGATCTCACAATCCACCCCCTTGTGGGCCCATCATTCTCATTGGCACACTGCATAATGGCTCTATTACCATTTATAACAGCTCAAACTCATCACCGTCAATCTCACGGTTTTAAAACGCGTTTACTGGAGAAATGTTTAGACACCCTAAAAGAATATTTCGCACTCCTCTCTCTTCAACTACTGATGTGTAATTCAACGTCTGATGGTTCCGACGTTCTCGTGCATCTCTACAACAATCACGTTACTTTCTAAAATAAAAACTATCCTCCTAGATACAGTCGATTCAAACTAAGCACGGGTTAGGGTTAGGGTTAAGGTAGGGTTGAACGAAATTGTCATTTCGGACATTATACATTTACACGTCAATATATCCCGACCACTACAAAAGCTATCCTAGTAATAATGAAACAACAGTGACATTATTAACGTATTTAAACTTCCGACACTACACATCAATACAAACCCTACTTTCGTTACTCCCTAACCATATCAGCGTCGTTAAAAATAACATGAAATTCAATTATAATATGTTATTTAATTTTTTAAAAAATGGTGTAAAAATTAAAAAAAAATAAAAAGGGTGGAGACGGAGTTTCCTGCGTGCGGCCAACGCCAAAGCACGTGGCGACGAGGGGTTCCGTCTGGAGTTTTTATTTTTATTTTTATTTTTTAATTTGTTGCCAAACCTATTACTTAGTCAACTTTTGATTGCCGAAATTACCCTCGTATGTTTTTGAAATTACCAAAATGCCATGGAGAGCGACGCGTGTTTTGTCGTCTTCCCCAAAGCGCGTGACGGCATGTTTTTTGTCAGAATCTGACATGAGGCTTTGCTTTTATTTTATTAATTATTTTTTTAAGAAAGTTGAAAAGTTGTAACGTGGGCTTTGGATTTTGTCGTATTCTTCTGGAGTCCCGTTTTTAAGGGTTTTTTTTTTTTTTTTCTTTTTGCAATAAAATAAAAATATATCTCATGGGCTATGGACACGTGGCATTATCCAGTGGGTCCCACTAATAACCGTAGGTTTTTATTCTTTGGAGAAACGTAAAAAAAAAAAAAACAAAAAAAACAAAAAAACAAAACCATCGTTGTTTTCTTTTGTTTTGTCTTGTTACGGTTATCGAAGCTCCTTCATGTGGGTCCCGCCCGTGATGCCCACCGTCTTCTCTCCACCTGCCACGTGTCCTTATCCAGTCTTTTCATCGGTCTGATTGATTGCCTTTTTTTTTTTTTTTTTTTTTTTTTTTTTTTTTTTTTTTTTTTTTTTTTTTTTTTTTTTTNATTTTAGTTATTTTATTCCATTTTTCATATTATTTTTAATTTAAAAAAGTAAAAAGCCATTAAATTTAGACATTAAAAGTTTATAAATCAAAATAAAATATATATGCAGATTAAAAAAACATGATTTATAGTTAAATTAATTAAAACTTTTTTTTTAAGTATTTTTTAATCTATTTTACGATCGTAATTCCTCTCATTCATGTGATTGGTTTATTCACTTACTCCTTATTTACTCAAATGTTGCATACTTACCAGCTTCTGCCTTGGTTCTGTTCGATGATGAAAGTCCTACATCTGCTAATTTAGGGAATGATCATAGGTTTATAATCAAGGAATACTGTCTCCAGTAGTATGAGGCATTTTGGGGAAGCCCAAAGCAAAGCGAGCTTATGTTCAAAGTGGACAATATCATACTATTGTGGAGAGTCGTGTTCATCTAAAAGGTTCGTCCCCGAACCACATCTCATTGAAGTGAATAATGCCTAGGATTCAAACCATGGTACAGAATTCAAATTTGCTACTCAATGGCTCCGACGTTTTCCTACATCCCTTGCAATATGTCACAACATACGCTTAATTTTAGAATTTCTATAACTGAATCACGAAGATATATATATATATATATATATAAATAAATAAATATATATATATATATATAGAAAATAAGAAAGGGAGAATAATATTGAAAACATTAAATTAAAAAAATGTGGGAAAAAGGAAAAGGAGAGTTAGTGGTTGAAGAATTGGAGGTATAATTTGTCGTGTAGTGGATCACGTGCCGCGCACACGCCAAAAAAACACAAAGAATTAATTTATACCATACTGATTGTCGCGTTGGTTCCAACTTCCTTTTTTTAAAAAATAATAATAATAAGAAGTTTGACTTTATTTAATGTTATTTGAAAAATTAATTAATAATTATAATATTGCTTTGTTTTGAGGCTTTAATTAGTAGGTCATAGCCAGGTGTAATTAACCATAATAAACGCTAAATATTATAAATATTTAATAATAATTAAATTTTACAAAAATAATCTTAAAACATATGGTACAAATTACCTTTTACTAACAATAATTATAGTTTTAAAGAGATCATTTACCGGTAAAATTTTATTTTTATAACACAATTTACCGCTAATTTTACCTTAAAGTTAAAATTAGTTTAAATAATGCAAAAACAAAAAAAAAATCATAATTAAAAATAAATATTTAATTAAGGTGGATTTAGGAAATTTAGTTAAAATTATTGGGTTTTGATAAAATAACCCAAAAAAAGGATTTGTCATTTAGTAAATTAGGTCAACAACCATGAGAA
This sequence comes from Cucurbita pepo subsp. pepo, assembly GCF_002806865.2. Classification (NCBI taxonomy): domain Eukaryota; kingdom Viridiplantae; phylum Streptophyta; class Magnoliopsida; order Cucurbitales; family Cucurbitaceae; genus Cucurbita; species Cucurbita pepo. The sequence continues at coordinate 6,429,938 of NC_036654.1, read as the reverse complement.
TTTTATTTATTACTTTTCTTTCCACCTCTCTTATTAAACTACCTTAAAGGAAATCGACCCATTCAATTTGAGTTGGGTTGAATCTTTTTTTTAAATCGAAAAATTTTAAATAATTCAAGAATTGACATTGTTGTGATCAGACAAAAAATAGAACTAAAACCCGACCCTACTTTACTTTTGAGATTATTATGAAAATTAAGATATTTATAACCGAGGTTAGTGTAGTACTATGACTCGTGAGTATTTGATATTGTCAAGTAGTTGAGCCTCTTTCTCGAGTGCAGCTCTAACCAATAAATAACACTAAAACCCGAGCACACTTTTATAAAAAGAAAATATTTCGTTCCCTCTTCTATCGCATTCATAGCTTTATATTAATTCAGATGCAATTTGAAAAAGAAAAAAAAAACCCACTTATTTAAATTCCATAAGCCAAAAGTAAATATTTTAAAAAGTATATTAAAATCCAAAAAAGAAAAAAAAATATTAATTGAAAATGGCGGGGTTAAAAAAGACAAGGCAGCCGATTAATAATAAAACAATAATAATTTAAATATATTGCAAGGGGTTTTGTCTTGTCATTTGAAACAGACAAGTGGGATATTTTATTGGAAACAATTAATGGCGCTCTGTGATTGGCTAATAAAACACTGTCGTGTTGTAATACTAATGGACAACAAAAATAATCTTAAACAAATACTGTACTAAAAGAAAACATATTTATCAAAACCCCAAAATGCCCCTCTCGTTCTTTTTAAATAATTGCATTATGTACTATATTTTATGATAATAATGACTTCACATGTGTCCATAGGCTTTTCTTGCTTTCATTTATGTTTGTTCACTAATAAAGATTAAAGGGTGAATTTTTAAAAAGGTATGTTTTGGTCTCTATCGAGTAAAAGAGGGATACATAAATGAACTTAAACCAGATTCAAATGTGAGCGATCCTAAGGATATGATAGTAGAAAACACTGTATATACCAACAATGTATATCTTCTTTTCATGTGTCACAATTATAGAAACTTCATGATTAAGCGTGTTTTACTTGGAATAATTCTATATTAAGTGACATTTTTTTTTTTTTTTTGTAATGCATACGAGTAAAGACAAAATATGCTAGAAAAATTTGTGCTTGTCTGTAGAGATAATCTTCACTCTTATAAAAGAAGAATGGGTAACGTGATCATGTCACAGGGGATGTAGAAAAATGTTGAAGTCACCAAGTGCCAAATCAAGATTTCAAATCATGGGCATGGGTCGTAACAAATAGTATCAAAGCAATTTTCACTCTTAGAAGTGAAAAATGAGTAATGTGATCATGTTGCAAGAGAAGTAGAGAAATGTCAAGGCTATCAAGTATCAAATCCACAAATCATGGTCATGGGTCATTACAAATAGTACCTCTTCCAATAAGATATGGTTCAAAGGCGAACTAATACAAAAGCTAGTGGTTATACGACACTAGAGTAAAAGAAATATACATGAATAAACCGAAACCAAATCTGAATGAAAACCTTGAATACTCTAGAAGATATGCAACACACCAATATCCTTGATCTAACATTTTGAGATAATTCTTACTTCCATTCTCAATTTAATGTTGGATGAAAGTACCACCTCCATTAATTTAGGGAATAATCATGAGTTTATAATCAAAGAATACTATATCCATTGGTATGAGACATTTTGGGGAAGCTCAGAGCAAAGCCAGAAAAGCTTATACTCAAAGTGGACAATATCATACTATTGTGAAAATCGGTGATTCCTAACATGGTATCAGAGTCATGCTATAAACTTAGCCATGTCAAAAGACTCCAAAAGAGGAGTCGAGACTCGATTAAGGGGAGGCGTACGAGGAAATTTAAGAGTTTCTTTTTAGAATTTATATATATATAAAAAAAGGTAAAATGATGATAAAAATCCATATTCTATGAACCTCCACCCACCTAGTTAGTGTTTAAATATTATAAAATTAAACATAGAATATAAAAGAAAGATAATATTGTCAAAAAGTTAGAAGAGGGGTAGTGTTACANGCTATATGCTCATACAATGTATGAGAAAAGATACTTGGCAATTGATTTTGCTTTTTTCAAAAAAAAAAAAAAATCCCAATTTGAACAATGACCCAACAAAAAAGACATTGTACAATGGATGTGAAAAAGCATAGGGATGATTGAATTATTGAAGAACAGACATCTTTGTCAACAATAATTTGAAAATATTCATATCATTAATTGTGAACCAAATAATTCATTTGAAAAATCTAAGTACATAGGATCTGATAGGAGAACTTTGCAACATGGGTTCCGAGCTCTCTCGAGGACTTGGTCCGAGCAGAACAAAACAATGTGGATGCAAAGTTCATAGTTTTGGAGGAAGGGAAGACAACAGTTGAAGGACAAAACAAGGCTTGTCTATTGTCGGTGGCTGATGACATAGCTGCGGTTCATGTGGTCGAGCCAAGCGACATTATCGACATGATGAATGGGATATTCTCCTACAGTTGAAACAGCCTAGTCCTCAGGACAGGGAAGGTAGAGGTGGGTGAGGGCAATATGGTGTTTGTAGAGACACCAAATGAGCGAGATCCACTGGATTCCCGACACGACTGACTCAACGAAGTACGTAAAAGAATCTGTTCTATCGCCCTATTCTCGTCACACCATTGAAATGGCTGCTTTGGCTTCTAGAAAACATTTCCTAGGGGTCGTTCTAGTTGAATGTGTTCTTTCCTATTCAAGATTGATTGTAATCTAATGGCCACAAAGGTAATGAAACGGGTAGATTCAGCGGCACAATCAACCTAAGGCAGATATCTTAAATGGGAATGGTGTATTCCTATTGCCAAACCGATACGACGAACAAGCAGGCAAGCAACAGGGATAGAACACAATATAGTTTCAATTCAAAAGATGTAATAGCTCAGGCCTACTACTAGCAGATAATGTCCGCTTTGGCCTATCACGTATTGTTGTCAGTCTCACAATTCTAAAACGTGTCCATTAGGGAGAAGTTTTCACACCCTTATAAAGAATGTTTCGTTCCCCTCCCCAATCAATATGGGATCTCACAATCCATCTCTCTGGGAGCCCGCGTTCTCGCTGGTAGACCGCTTGGTGTATGGCTTTGATACCATTTGTAATAGCTCAAGCTCACCACTAGTAGATATTGTCCGTTTTGACCCGTTACATATTGTTGTCAACCTCACAGTTTTAAAACCCATCTATTAGGTAGAGGTTTCCACACCCTTATAAGGAATGCTTCGTTCTCCTCCCCAATCAACGTGCGATCTTAGAGAACGGTTATGTGTGGTTCATAAAATTTAAACAGATTCCAAACCAAGGCAATGAAACCACACAACCATTTTCACTCTTACGTACCTCGTGTATCGAAATTTGTTGATGATCAGAAACTTTTAGAACTCTTGTGATGCAGATTCATTGTTGCTTTTGCCTGATCCTGCATTCTTAGGCAAGAGGTTTTGATCGATATTCGGCAACACTCCACCATTTGCAGTGTTCACATCACTCAAGAGTTGGTCAGCTCCTCGCCGTTCCGGCCAGCAAGCGCCTCAGGACAATGCTACTCTTGTTGTCTCTGATAGCATTGCCTGCAAGCTCAAGCACCTGCCAATGGAAATTTGAAGTATATAAAGCTACTTGGAAGGTAAGACAAAATCATCATCATATCTCATGAAAATATTGGGATGAACCCAAGTGATTCTTCATTAATCCAAAGAATAAATCAGCATAATCTAGTAACTTCATGAACTCATCCACCCGGAAAAACTGAATAAACTGCAATGAATTCAGACTTCAAAGCTCAAGATTACTACTATGAATGCGATTATAGTAAAGTAACATCACTTCATGCGATGCCAACGCATGAACAATTTCTGCAACAACCAATTTGCCAAGAGAAACAAATAAGATCCTCCTCCCAATCGATTCCAAAGCAAAAGCAGAAGAGACAAAACTAAATCAAATACGACAATTCCGATTCAAGTGATCTAACACTACACTACAACACTCCAACGAATGCAACAACTCCCCAAATAAACATATCGGAAACACAAGTTAAAAGATACAATGAAAGATGAAGTTCTAACCTCGGCGGCGGGATATTCAGAGGCAGCGGAGAGGTAGACAGGTGCTCTTGCGCCAACAGGCTCCGCACAGGCCGACAGGCAACTAAAGGCCGGCCCTCTGATACTACGAAACCGAGTTCGCCGCTTAGGGTTTCCCTCGGTCGCCCTTGGTAAAATAAAATGAACTAAGTATTATGTTCTTTTACGGCGGATGATCGGAGCATGAGAAAATTCACAGAGATGGACAGTAGAACTATCGAATTTCGAAGGATTAAGGTAGAAATGTTCCAGAATAATCTATATACCATTTTTAATATATAAAATAATCCTGTCAGTATGATTTTGCAGTTCTTGTTTGGCTGATAACAAAACTTACAGAATGCGAGACAATAAAAATTCAACTCGTTCCTTTCTATTCAAATTAGTGGTGAACTTCATCAGCATTTACACAAAATATAGGAATTTATCGGCGACGAAGACGGATACCTTTCTAACCAAAGATCGTTTCGTAGATTTACGAACCTGATGAAGAAAGATTCATTGAAGCTAATAACAATCTTACAGAACCTAACTGTTTCGTTTTCTGTTAATCGACGGATATTTCTAATGCAACCTAAAATTCCTGAGACGCCGATCCGATCTCGGCCTTATCCTTCGTGCTACCGGCCTTCTTCGGCAAAAGAGACTGATGAATCTTCGGCAGCACTCCTCCGCTGGCGATCGTAACTGATCCCAAAAGCTTGCTCAATTCCTCATCGTTTCTCACTGCTAGTTGAATGTGCCTCGGGACGATTCTAGTTTTCTTGTTGTCCCTCGCAGCATTGCCAGCCAACTCCAAAACCTAAACGAAAAACAAAAATCCACAATCAGAACACTGAGAATTGAAAAAATTGAACTCGGAAGTAAAATTAACGATTACGATTCACAAACCTCGGCAGCGAGGTATTCGAGAACGGCGGAGAGGTAAACCGGTGAGCCGGAACCAACACGCTGAGCATAACGGCCCTTCTTGAGGTACCTGGCGATACGGCCGACGGGAATTGGAGACCGGCCTTGTGAGACCTAGTGACGGACTTGGTGGCAGATTTCTTGCCTCTGCCACCCTTCGCCGGAACATCGGTGGAACTCATATTTACTTTACCGTAACGAAATTGAGGAGAGACTAATTTGGAGCAAAGAAGATTTTCGCGAGATGAAGAGACCGTGGTGGTGTAGTTTATATTTATAGTGAAAAATGAAAGTCCGTGATTGGTGAACTTGCTTTCACGCGGATCGCCAGCGTGGAGGAAAATGAATTTATTTCCTTTTTTAAATTAAACGTTTTGAAAATTTGGCGCCACGAGGGGCAGAAGATTTGAAAATTACACTTTTCGCGTGTTTTTTTTTTTTTTTTTTTTTTTTTTTTTTTTTTTTTTTTTTTTTTTTTTTNTTTTTTTTTTTTTTTTTTTTTTTATATTTTTTATATTTTAAATATTTGAATTTTCACTTCGATTTATTAGTGTGGTTGGTCGTTGAGACTAAAAAACATTGAACATAGTCTATTTAGAGGTTTCCACGAGTCGGGCGGAATGAAAAACTCTTCTCGTTTCCATCTCTGCCACCTATTTCATTCTCCATTCTCGTGAAAATTTTCATTTATTTTGATTGGAATCGAGGTGGAAATTCAATTGAAAATTTGCGTAGTTCGAGTTTATGTAATTTTTTAGTTTATTATTCTTTTATAAAAATAGTTGTTATTGTTGACGATTATTGGGAATTGAGAGTAAGTCTCACATGGGTTAATTTAGGGAATGATAATTGGTTTATAAACGATGAATATTATCTTAATTGATGAGGCATTTTGGGGAAGCCTAAAAAAAACACGAGAGCTTATGCTCAAAGTAGACAATATCATACCAATGTGGAGAGCCGTGATTCGTAACATGGTATTCACAAATGTCGAACAAAGGGTTTGCTTTGTTCGAGGGCTCCAGAGAAAGGAGTTGGGCCTTGATTAAGGGGAGATGGGAGAGAACAAAGGGTGTGCTTTGTTCGAGGGCTCCAAAAAGGCGTTGGGTCTTGATTAAGGGGAGACGGGAGACTTATAGTGTACTTTGTTCAGAAGGGTGTGCTTTGTTCGAGGGCTCCGGGAGACTTATAGTGTACTTTGTTCGAGGGCTCCAAAAACTGGAGACTTATAGTGTACTTTGTTTAAGGGCTCCAAAAACTGGAGACTTATAGTGTACTTTGTTCAAGGGGAAGATTGTTGAGGATTATTTAGAATGAGTAGTTTGGAGGAATGATTTTCATTTTTTAATAAAAAAATGTTAGAATCTCAAAATTAACTTTTATTATTTTAATTTAATTATATATATATATATATATATATATATGTTGAAAAATATTTATATTAAAAGTCACGAAAAATATAATTTTTTTTGGGTCCCATTTATTTAATTAAAAAATGTTTTTATATTATACTGGACCGGAACAGATGTTATCCACCCACCCCATTCCATTCTCGGTGTAAATATGAAATCTCCTCTCTATTTAAGGCATTTCCCGGGTAAATATGGAATCTCTTCTCCATTTAAGGTAGGTACAGGTAGACTGTTCTAAGTCTATACATACATAAATTATGTACATTGAATTAGGAAAATCCTACCAAAATCAAACACCAATCGCTTATTTTCCTCAATTTCTTCGAGGAAAATTACAAATTCAATTTACAGATTGAACTGAAAAACAAGGCTAAATTATTGAAAAACAATGGAGAACGGCGAAGATCAGATTGAAGAACAGCCTTCTTCTTCCCTTCAATCTCATCTTCTTCATCTTCTCAGTTTCCACAGCACAGAGATGAAATCTGTCTACCGGAAACAGCCAAATCCCTTCTCAGACATTTCAACGGATTCGGTTCCGCACCACTCGCTAGCAGTACCCGAGCCACCTCCTCCTGCCCGGCCTCCACGGCGCACCGCAGCGGCGTGTATCCGGCGTCGTCGATGGCGTCCGTATCCGCTCCGTGCTCGAGCAGCGCCTTGACGCACTCGACTCTGCCTTTGAACGCTGCCCTGTGCAGAGCCGTCCATCCGTTCTGATCCTTTCCGTTTATCTTTGCTCCCGCCGCCACGCAGCTTCTTAGACCTCGAACATCGCCGGCTCTCGCCGCTCTGTGCAATGCGTCGCCTAATCTCAACGAATCGAATAGATCTGTGTGTCCGTTCTCCGATGCGAGTGCGAATGCTGTTTTTCCGTCGGAGTTCACCGCGTATTTCACGTTTGAGCAGTTTAGAAAATACTCCACGGCTTCGAAATGTCCTTCCGCCGCCGCGGAATGTAGTGGAGTCCATTTGTTCCGATCCACCGCCTCTGGAATACCGCCAATCGAAAGGAGGAAACGTATTGCCTCAACGTGACCTCGATCCGCCGCGGTGTGGATCGGAGTACGACCGTTGGAATCGATGGAATTTACTGGTATGTCGGGAAATTTTTTGACTAGTAGCTCCATGAAATCGACGCGGTTCATCGATGCCGCTATGTGTAAAACCAAATCGACAGAGAAATCGATTTGACAGTGCGAATCAATCAATCGCTTCACGATATCGATCTTCCCTGTCCTTACAGCTAGTGACATCATTGACCGTTTGAGAGAATCCTTAACATTGACGTCTACACCAGCATCAATCAGAGCAGAAACTAACCCTAATTTCCCGGACAAAATAGCCGGTTCCATCAACGCAGTCAATTGAGACTTCGTACAACTAGAAATCGCTTTGTTAAGAAGAAAACTCAACTCCGTGATTCGATTATGGTGCGAAATCAGAAATTCAACGACATCAGGACCTACGAAGGAGATGAGCAACAAAGCATCCTTGAAAATATGGCGTCCAGGTTTGGAGAACAAGAGGCGGAGGTCGTCGGTGTGAGCATTTCCGATCGGAACCATGGCGGATCGGACGGAGATTTTGTCCGACGGATTACTGAGAGGAGGTTGATCGGAGGACTTGCAGGAAATGGTGTAGGAAGAAGAAGAAAGCGGCGGAATCACAGAGAAATCTTGCGAAAACGAAAAAACAGAAGGATTCGATGAAGTTAAACAAACTGCAACAGACATGGTGTGCATCAGATTTGCGAGTGTGAAAGTTGCGCTACACTTTTCTCCTTTCGTGAAACAAAATTCCACTTCCTTCACATCAGGCTTCACTAATCTGTCCATTTTTTTTTTCCTGCAGGAGAGATAAAATTTTCTCGGGAAAATCTCAGAAATCCCAAGCCAATGGAAGAACATCAAGAACATGAAAAATCAATGGAAGAAACCCCAGGTATGAACATTCTTCTGAACAAAAACAATTCTCTCTTCATTTCTTTCTTGATCTTTGACTGTTCAAATGAACGGGAACGATTCATAAAGACTCAGATTGTTGATTAGAAGAAGCATGATTAAATTATGGCATGTTGGGTGGTCTGGGTCTCATCTGATAGGACAAGGATTAAGACTTTTCTTTATTATTAATTTATTTTTGTGTTGAATTTTTTAATAGTGTTCTTCGTTCTAAAAACAGGACAATAGGATGGGTCTCATTTTGTATAATGATTGGTAAATTACCAAATTATAGGTTGAAATTTTTATTAGACGGTATTTGGAAATAATTTTCTATGTTTTTAAATATTATAGAGGGCACATCAAGTTGGTTTCTTAATTTATAATGCCCTAATATAACGGGAGTGGTTTTGGTTTGAGATTTATATATTCAAAAATCTAATAATCTCTTAGATTATTATTATTATTATTTTTTTTTTTTTTGTTGGTCGGAGTCAACTTGAAATGCCATTTGGGCTGGGTAAGTCGAATTTGTGGAGTTCTAAGGGTAGAGATTCCACGTTGGTTGGGAAGAGAAACAAAACATTCATTATATGGGTGTAGAAACCTCACCTTACCAACACATTTTTAAATCGTGAGACTGACGGCGATATGTAACGGGTTAAAGTGGATAATATCTGCTAGCTATGGTCTTTGGTTGTTACGAATGGTATTAGAGCTAGTCACCGAGCGGTATGCATGCCAGCGATGATGCTGGGCCCCTAAGAAGGGTGGATTGTGAGATCCCACATCGGTTGAATATCCCACGCTGCCTTGAAGCATGTCTTATAAGCATGTTGAAACCTCTCCCTAGCAAATCTCACGATGACAATATATAAGGTCATTTGAACACCTCCAGTCTCTTTGAAGATCTCATGTTGAGCCCTCAAGCATGTCTTATATAAGGGTGTTGAAACCTCTCCCTAGTAGCTAGCGCTGAAGCATGTCTTATAAGAGTGTTGAAACCTATCTCTAGCAGACGCCTTTTAAAACCGTGAGGTTAATGACAATATATAAGGTCATTCGAACACCTCTAGTCTCTTTAAAGATCTCATGTTGAGCCCTGAAACATGTCTTATATAAGGGTGTTGAAACCTCTCCCTAGCAGCGAGCCCTGAAGCATGTCTTATAAGGGTGTTGAAACCTCTTCCTAGCAGACACGTTTTAAAACCGTGAGGCTGATGACGATACATAAGGTCATATGAACACCTCCAGTCTCTGGTACTATTCCACTTCAGCTAAGCTAATGATAAAATAGAATCTTTATTTATATTTTTATGATGATGTTAGCTATTGTGAGGATAAATAAATTTTAGAAGAAAACTTATTTATATATGTGCGTGTAATTTCGTAATTTCCTAAGTTTTTCATTCATTATGAAAATGAATTTAAAAGCAAAGAAAACCATGTAAATATAAATATCAATAATAAATTCTATAATGCATAGGGAAAGAAAAGAACTTGATTATTAATTTAAATAATTATGAATATATCCATCTGGCTTTTTTTAGGTATTTTTATTTTAAATCCTTATCCAACACACATGTTTATTTTTATGTAATTGAAAATATTTTCCTTGCATTTATTATTTGTATTAAATTATATTAAATTATATTATGATTGGTCAATTTTGTAGGCTTGTGTGTTCAATGTACCTTCCACTTTAACGAGTTATTTTCGAATTATTTTTAATTGGATTTTCACATTATTTTCTTGTTCCAATATGAGTGGAGATCGAAATATGGACATTTAAATTAATAACAATGTCTTATTCTTTAAATTATGTTGGTACCGACTCGAATTATTTATTACTTTAATTTTTTGTAGGGGGCTTATCCAAGTTGTTGATGTTCATACTGAACTCCACTTCCTCGAGTGTTAATGCACGAATCTCCGTATGAATGAAACCCCTCTTCTCTTCCGTTCAAAACCCATCTCGATTTTCAATCTTCCCGCTCAAATTCACCTTCAAAATCCTCCATTCTTTCCGACCACTCTCATCATCGGCAGCCGCCGGAAAACCCAAATGGAATTCGCTCACCAATGTCTTCATTACCAACCCAACTCTTCTGATCTTACAATCATGCTCTTCCATGTTTCATTTGAAGCAAATTCAAGCTCACATGACTTGCACTGGCCTCATGAACCAAATCTTCCCGGCCAGCCGCGTCGTAGCCTTTTGTGCTCTCTCCGATGCCGGTGACATTCATTATGCCCATCTCGTTTTCGCTCAAATTGAAAACCCTAATTGCTTTTTGTGGAATACGATGATTAAGGGTTATTGCAGAGCTAGATGCCCTTCAATGGGGTTCTTGTTTTTCCGGCAAATGATTCGGAATCGCGTCGAATTGGACTGTGGGAGCTTTGTTTCCGCGCTCAAGGTGTGCGGCCAATTTGCCGGGAAAGCAGTAAGAATGGCGGTGCATTCTGTGATTTGGAAGTTGGGGTTTGGTTCTGAATTGCTGGTTCAAAATGGATTGATTCAGTACTATGTTGAAACTGGGTGTATTGGTTTTGCACGCCAAGTGTTTGATGAAAGTTCTGTGAAGGATGTTGTTACTTGGACGACGATGATCAACGGGTACACAACGAACAATTGTTTGGATGAGGCTATAATGTTATTCGATTTGATGTTGTCGAGTAATGTCGAGCCGAATGAGGTCACTATGATTGCTTTGCTTTCTGCTTGCTCACAGAAGGGAGATTATGTAATGGGGAGGTCACTTCATGAACTCATAAAAAGGAAGAACATAAGCTCCAGTGTTAATTTGGTCAATACCATGTTGGATATGTATGTGAAATGTGGCTGTTTAGTAACTGCTAGAGAGATTTTTGACAACATGGAAAGAAGGGATGTTTTTTCTTGGACTAGCTTGCTTAATGGACTTGCTAAAAATGGAGATTTGGTAGCTGCAAGGAAGGTGTTTGATGAAATGCCTGAGAGAAATATTGTCTCTTGGAATGCTATGATTGCTGGTTATTCCCAAAACAGTCAGCCAATGGAAGCTTTGAAGCTATTTCACAACATGGTGGATGTTGTCGGATTGGTTCCAACCGAGGACACTTTGGTCTGTGTGCTTTCTTCTTGTGGCCAATTGGGATGCTTAGAAATGGGCAAATGGATTCACGACAACCATGTCAATAAAATGGGAATTCAATTGAGTTTGATTCTGAACAATGCAGTTATGGACATGTATGCCAAATGTGGGAGCATTGATGCAGCTGCAAAGCTCTTCCACTCCATTCCCGAGAAAAATCTAGTTTCTTGGAACACAATGATATCTGCGTATGCATCTCATGGCCATGCCAAGAGAGCTCTCACTCTGTTTGATCAAATGAAACGCTCGGGACTAAAACCCGATCACATCACCTTCGTCGGCGTTCTATCAGCTTGCAGTTACGGTGGGTTTGTTTTGAAAGGTCGGGAGCATTTCGGAAGCATGGAGAATACCTTTGGAGTAGAGCCAAAGAGGGAACACTACGCTTGTATGGTGGATTTGTTTAGTCGAGTTGGGTTGTTGAAAGAAGCTTACGAGCTAATATCGAAGATGCCGATGAAAGCAAGTGAAGGGGCTTGGGGAGCTTTGCTTGATGCTTGTAGGAAGCAGGGGAATGTGGAAATGGCTAAGTTAGCAGCTGGGAAGCTTTTGGAATTGGATCCTGAGGACAGTGGGATTTATACTCTTTTGGCGAATATTTGTGCTGATGGGAAGAGATGGAACGATGTGAGAATGGTGAGAAGGATGATGAGAGAAAGAGGAGTCAAGAAGGTTCCTGGGCATAGCTTGATAGAGGTTGGAGGTACGTTTCATGAATTCTTAGTTGCTGATAATTCTCATCCTCATTCTTTAGAAGTTTATAGAGTGGTTAATGAATTGCTTCTGCTGTCTAGTTTGATAGATCTTGAACCTCTAGAAAATGATTAGTTCTTATATGATTTCCAGAAATTCTTAGTTGGTTAGATAATATGACTACAAGGTAGAATTTGAGTTATGAAAGTATTTAGAGGTACTTGTGGTGGATGAGATGGTACCTATGAGATGCACGTCGGTTGGAGAGAAGAACGAAACATTTTTTATAAAGGTGTGGAAACCTCTGTCTAGTAGACGCGTTTTAAAAACCTTGAAGGAAAAGCCCAAAAATGACCATATCAATTAGCGGTGGGTTTGAGTTGCTAGAATACCTTTCTACCTAGCTAATTGATTAGTTTAAAAGAATCGATCACCTTAAGAAACTCACTATAGATCTGGTCGTTGCGTCTAACAGCTCTCACGGCTGACGATGACAATACTTCTAGATATGCATTTCTTTGCAGTAGTTCAAAGTGATGCTTCTGTAACCTAAACGAACTTAACCTCGAAAATCTCTGGTTTATGAACCGTGTAAGCTTGTTAGATGAAATTACAGTTTCAGTGATATCTTAAGGTTACCAAACTCCATAATCTCTAGATAACTTTAGGCATGAAACGATCCGGGTTCAAGCTGAATTGCTTTTACAACCGTTGAAAATGGTCGTTAACCCTGTGTGCTAAAGAGCAAAGGGAAACAATTTATCCTAACAAGAGGAATTAGAGTCTACTTAGTTGGTGACATAATAGTTGTAACAACCCAAATCCACCACAAGCATACATTATTCTTTTTGGATTTTCCTTCGGTGTTAAAACGTGTCTGCTAGGAATAGGTTTCCACATTTTTTTAAGGAATGTTTTGCGCCCCTCCCCAACTGATGTGAGATCTCACAATCCACCTTCCCTTGGGGGCCAGCGTCCTCGCTAGCACACCGTCCCATGTCTAGCTCTGATACCACTATAACAGCAAGCCTACACTAGTAGATATTGTCTGTTTTGGTCTGTTACGTATTGTCGTCAACCTCACAATTTTAAAACACGTTTGCTAGGGAGAGGATTTCACACCTTAACAAGGAATGTTTCGTTCTCCTCTCCAACGGACGTGAGATCTTAAAATAGCTTACCAAGACAATAGTTAGTAATAACAAGGTCAAATGATGAATTCAAACTAGGACGGCCACCAACCGAGCACAATCAAAGGAGGAAGGAAGGAAGGAAGTTGAATTTTACCCTTTTTCTGAGGGTTCAATCCAAATGAGCCCAGAAAAAAAAAGAACAAAAGGAAGGAGGGTAGAAAAATGGCCTCATAAAAAAGAACCAAATAATAATAATAATTAGGGAGATGCTATGATGCCAAACAAGTCTCCCAAAACAACCTGTTTTTTTCCACATCATTAAGCATTTTGAACTCCTTAGTTGAATCAATAGAAGCACTTGAGCTTGTTGTGAATCCAATTGCCTTGCTTTCCACCACCCCATCATTCTCAAACGTCCCCTCGTCCTCGTCCTCGTCCTCCTCCGCCTCACTCTCATTTTCATATCTCACAAGTTCATCATACAAATCAGGAGTATCATCCGTGCAAGATTCAGCATCGTTAAACTCCACCAAATTCAGGGTGGTGGTAGTTGAGCCTCCAAGGTCAGCCAGGGAGTCAACCTCCGAGTCGCCAGATGCCTCGAAGAGCAAGTAAGATGAAAAATCATCGACGTGATCACGAGCAAAATAGTGAGGATGGAAGTTGAAGAGCATAATGATAAAATGGGAGGGAAAAGGAAGGGGAGAAAGAGAAAGAGAAGTTGTCTTTGTATTACAATATTAACAAATGGAGGGTGTGGTGTGCTTAAGGCTTATTTATATAAAGTAAAGCCTTCAAAGTTGAACAAAAGAAATGGGCTGCCCTTGAGATTATAAATAATTTAGTGGGTCATCTTGTAAAGTTGGTGTAAAAAGAGGGGGGTTTTTTAAAAAAGAAAAATAATATATAAATATATATATATATATATATAATATTGGAAAAGGCAACTTGTGAAAGGAATGAACATGCAAAGGAGCTTCTAGAAGGAAAATGATGGCCTTAAAGAATAAATTTAATATTATGAAGAAATTGAATTAAAATTTCTTTTTCTTTTAAAGAATTTTTTTATTTATTATTATTTTTTTTTTTCACTTTAAATAAATAAGACAAAACAATCATTCTCAATTCAATTTTATTTATTTATTTATTATTATTATTATTATTCTTATTATTATTCTTATTATTTAAAATTTTGATTCTAGATGAAGTATGATTTTGGAATGTACATGTTTTGAAATATATATATATATATTAAAAAAATTGGTGAAAATATTAGAAGACTACTTTGATTTTTTTTTTTTATAAATATATTTTAAAAATTAAAAATTATTACATACTAAAAAAATCTTAGAATTTTAATTTAGTCTCTAAATATATTTTTTGTGGATGTTTTTTTAATAATTGGAAAACTAAATAAAATTTAGGTAAATTAAGGTGATGTGATAAATAACTAAATAAACTAAAATTAGACAAGAAAACGACCAATATTATTTATATATATATATATATCTTATATTATGATTGTCACGTCACGGAATATTAATGATATGAAGGCCAAAATCTATATTTATCAAAAAGAATAATATTAATTAATTAAATGAGATAATGTGAAGAGATTAAATAAATACCGTATTTGTTACGTAAAATTAACCATTGAGAACGTGCTTATTTATTAAGGTAATTTATTAAAGTGAAGACTTCCACGAAGCCCTAGAAGGGTAAAAATGATGAATTTAACCGTCAAAACTCACTTTTTTTGACAAATAATTGAAATCAATTTCAGCTATTTTCTTTTTCAATTTCAACCTCTAAACACACCATTTTTACTCTTCAATACTTTTTACTGCACTTAAATTTTACTTTTACCCACCCATAGAGCTCAAGGGTTCAATTTATGTTAAAAATCACAGATCTGTACAATGATATGATATTGTCCACTTTGAGTATAAATTCTAATGACTTTGTTTTAAGCTTCCCTCGAAAGATCTCATACCAATGGAGATAGTATTCCTCGCTTATAAACCCATGATCTTCCACTAAATTAACCAATGTGTGACTTACTTCCAATAATCCTCAACAATTTACGTAGAGCTAAAAAAAACTATGTTGTGACACCTGAGTAACAACGAAGTACATAAATAAATTGATACCACATCCAAATTAAAGCAAGTATAAGATGACTAATAAAAGACTTAAAAGAAATAAAAATCACCATCTCAGGCTGATTTGTGAAGTAATGTGATCATATCAAGGAATGTCGAGATCATCAAATGTTAAATTTGAATTAAATAATGTATGAAGTCCGTGGTTTTTTACTTTTTTTTCGTTTTTTTTTTCTTTTTTTCTGGAAGGCGGCAGAAAAAGGAAGTCCATTTTGGTCATTTTGCTTTCTTCAGAAACGTGAAGCAACGGCTGATCATGAAATCACACGTGGCAGGATCTGGACGGTGGATGTTTAGTCAATGAAACCTACCGAACATGCACATGCTTATTAACCAATTTTTTTTTTTCACTTTAAATAAATAAGACAAAACAATCATTCTCAATTCAATTTTATTTATTTATTTATTATTATTATTATTATTCTTATTATTATTCTTATTATTTAAAATTTTGATTCTAGATGAAGTATGATTTTGGAATGTACATGTTTTGAAATATATATATATATATTAAAAAAATTGGTGAAAATATTAGAAGACTACTTTGATTTTTTTTTTTTATAAATATATTTTAAAAATTAAAAATTATTACATACTAAAAAAATCTTAGAATTTTAATTTAGTCTCTAAATATATTTTTTGTGGATGTTTTTTTAATAATTGGAAAACTAAATAAAATTTAGGTAAATTAAGGTGATGTGATAAATAACTAAATAAACTAAAATTAGACAAGAAAACGACCAATATTATTTATATATATATATATATCTTATATTATGATTGTCACGTCACGGAATATTAATGATATGAAGGCCAAAATCTATATTTATCAAAAAGAATAATATTAATTAATTAAATGAGATAATGTGAAGAGATTAAATAAATACCGTATTTGTTACGTAAAATTAACCATTGAGAACGTGCTTATTTATTAAGGTAATTTATTAAAGTGAAGACTTCCACGAAGCCCTAGAAGGGTAAAAATGATGAATTTAACCGTCAAAACTCACTTTTTTTGACAAATAATTGAAATCAATTTCAGCTATTTTCTTTTTCAATTTCAACCTCTAAACACACCATTTTTACTCTTCAATACTTTTTACTGCACTTAAATTTTACTTTTACCCACCCATAGAGCTCAAGGGTTCAATTTATGTTAAAAATCACAGATCTGTACAATGATATGATATTGTCCACTTTGAGTATAAATTCTAATGACTTTGTTTTAAGCTTCCCTCGAAAGATCTCATACCAATGGAGATAGTATTCCTCGCTTATAAACCCATGATCTTCCACTAAATTAACCAATGTGTGACTTACTTCCAATAATCCTCAACAATTTACGTAGAGCTAAAAAAAACTATGTTGTGACACCTGAGTAACAACGAAGTACATAAATAAATTGATACCACATCCAAATTAAAGCAAGTATAAGATGACTAATAAAAGACTTAAAAGAAATAAAAATCACCATCTCAGGCTGATTTGTGAAGTAATGTGATCATATCAAGGAATGTCGAGATCATCAAATGTTAAATTTGAATTAAATAATGTATGAAGTCCGTGGTTTTTTACTTTTTTTTCGTTTTTTTTTTCTTTTTTTCTGGAAGGCGGCAGAAAAAGGAAGTCCATTTTGGTCATTTTGCTTTCTTCAGAAACGTGAAGCAACGGCTGATCATGAAATCACACGTGGCAGGATCTGGACGGTGGATGTTTAGTCAATGAAACCTACCGAACATGCACATGCTTATTAANAAAGGAATGAACATGCAAAGGAGCTTCTAGAAGGAAAATGATGGCCTTAAAGAATAAATTTAATATTATGAAGAAATTGAATTAAAATTTCTTTTTCTTTTAAAGAATTTTTTTATTTATTATTATTTTTTTTTTTCACTTTAAATAAATAAGACAAAACAATCATTCTCAATTCAATTTTATTTATTTATTTATTATTATTATTATTATTCTTATTATTATTCTTATTATTTAAAATTTTGATTCTAGATGAAGTATGATTTTGGAATGTACATGTTTTGAAATATATATATATATATTAAAAAAATTGGTGAAAATATTAGAAGACTACTTTGATTTTTTTTTTTTATAAATATATTTTAAAAATTAAAAATTATTACATACTAAAAAAATCTTAGAATTTTAATTTAGTCTCTAAATATATTTTTTGTGGATGTTTTTTTAATAATTGGAAAACTAAATAAAATTTAGGTAAATTAAGGTGATGTGATAAATAACTAAATAAACTAAAATTAGACAAGAAAACGACCAATATTATTTATATATATATATATATCTTATATTATGATTGTCACGTCACGGAATATTAATGATATGAAGGCCAAAATCTATATTTATCAAAAAGAATAATATTAATTAATTAAATGAGATAATGTGAAGAGATTAAATAAATACCGTATTTGTTACGTAAAATTAACCATTGAGAACGTGCTTATTTATTAAGGTAATTTATTAAAGTGAAGACTTCCACGAAGCCCTAGAAGGGTAAAAATGATGAATTTAACCGTCAAAACTCACTTTTTTTGACAAATAATTGAAATCAATTTCAGCTATTTTCTTTTTCAATTTCAACCTCTAAACACACCATTTTTACTCTTCAATACTTTTTACTGCACTTAAATTTTACTTTTACCCACCCATAGAGCTCAAGGGTTCAATTTATGTTAAAAATCACAGATCTGTACAATGATATGATATTGTCCACTTTGAGTATAAATTCTAATGACTTTGTTTTAAGCTTCCCTCGAAAGATCTCATACCAATGGAGATAGTATTCCTCGNAAAACCCCAATTAATTTTATGCATTAATTTGGTATTTTGAATAAATAAAAAATAAATATATTGATGTGACAGGAAAAGACAAATTCTTCAAATTAGGTAAAATGATAGTATCTGGAAAGATGCGGACATTTCAATTCTTTTTTAACTTTTTATTTTTATTTTTAATATACATAATTCTAATTTATTTTCTTTTTCTTTTTCTTTTTTCAGTATTATAATTNACTTACTTCCAATAATCCTCAACAATTTACGTAGAGCTAAAAAAAACTATGTTGTGACACCTGAGTAACAACGAAGTACATAAATAAATTGATACCACATCCAAATTAAAGCAAGTATAAGATGACTAATAAAAGACTTAAAAGAAATAAAAATCACCATCTCAGGCTGATTTGTGAAGTAATGTGATCATATCAAGGAATGTCGAGATCATCAAATGTTAAATTTGAATTAAATAATGTATGAAGTCCGTGGTTNTTTAAATTTTAAATTAAAATTTTCAAACACCATAACCTAACTAGTTAGGTTACAATAAATAAATAAATATATATAAACAATTTATGATTTAATTGAGATATTTATTTATTTATTTATTTATTATTTTTTATGTTGTGTTTGCTTATTCGTAGCTTTCTTTTTTATATAATATTTAAATTTAAAAAATTGTTTTTTTTTTTTTTACTGGTCTATTAAAACTTTTATAAACTTATTTTTACAAAATGTATCGGATCTAATTAATTGACAAAGTAAGTTTATATAAATTTAAGATCTAATAAATTAAATAATTCAAAATAAAATTTAAAACTATTATTTATTATTATTATTATTATTATTTTATAAATAAGAAATTTATGTTGGCATTTTTTTTGGGGAATTTTAGAAAGACCTCCTTAAAATATTTATTTATTTATTTTGCAATCAAAATGTAAAATAAGTCTTAGTGGTAAAAAAAATTGNGACATCATTAACTAATGTGATTCGAGTTTTTGTTTAATAAGACGTGCGTAGAGAGCGAGACGAGGATCTCGGTCCCCACCACCAATTTCTACCATATCTCCTCAAATATTTTTGAACGGATCGGGTTTCTCGAAGAATCTTTCTCTATTTTTTTTATAGATATTTTTTAAAATATTAATTTCAAATAAATTATTTAGGGGTAAATATATGTATTCATACCCATTGAAAACTCGTTCCCCCGTGGCAACAGTGGAGAATCTTGGACACTGGGCGAAAGCCCGTTTCAGCAATATCGCATGGGTGAAGAAGGGCAATGTCGTTCGTAAAGCTCTTTCATCGAGTACACACTTCGACTAACTTCGTGCCAACAATCGCAATAACACAGGGGGCGTAAAGGGCATGTAGGCAGTGAATCAGGTCGAATTCACTTGAGTAAGACAGATCCCGACCCTATTTAATCAACCAGTAGAACTTTACATATATATATATATATATATATATATATAATTGGTCAATATTAAATTTTAACCTAAATTTTTAATTTTANTATTTTATAAATAAGAAATTTATGTTGGCATTTTTTTTGGGGAATTTTAGAAAGACCTCCTTAAAATATTTATTTATTTATTTTGCAATCAAAATGTAAAATAAGTCTTAGTGGTAAAAAAAATTGAGTTACGTGAAATTTTTGGGTCAATTTTTAAGGTATCGTTGACCATATTCGGTCATTTTTCAAAGTCGTGATAATTACTTTTTTTTTTTTTCTAATTTTGAATAGAAGTCAATTTTAAAAACTTGGAAACTTAAATTAGACTTTTAAATACAATTAATAATTATTGGATTAATATTAATGATACATCCCAATCAAATTAATATAGTAAATTACTCACATCACATTTTCTCATATTATTAATGCAATTATTTATTGGGAAATAACAATTTAACTAATTTAATTGCTAACTTTTGAACTTATTAAAATATTATACAATATTCATTAAACAAAGTTGGATATTTAATAAAGTTAATACCTACCCATTGCAAAATAGTTTTTTCTTATTTTAGTCAAAGAAAAAATATCAATTTTTTTTTTTATTTTTTAAATGAAACGAATTATTCTTCAAATACCCATTTTATAATCTAAATTTGTATAAGATTTAAAAATAATTGAATTCATAAATTAAAAAAAAATTATAAAAATTATATAATTAAATTAATTAAATTTGACTCTCCTAATCCACAACAAAATATATTATTATAACGATTTTTATTAAAACATTAAACTTTATTAGTTTAAACTCTTTGTTGAAATAATATTAGAAAAAAAATGCTAAAATCAAATAAATAAAACAATTATGATTAATACGAGTGGTTTAGGGTTTAGGGTTTAGAACCCTAAACCCTATCCGGTAAAATTTTAAGAGAGAATAATTTTATTTAAGTCATTTTGAAATTAATAAAACTACTAGTTTAAAATTTTATTGATATAAATTTAAAAGTTTAGTGATGTAATTTAATTTAATTTCTTTTTTTTTAGATCGATGATAATTATGAGTCTGGCTGCTCTGTGATGCCAATTCGGTGAGACCTCAAATATTTTATTTTTATCGAACATTCTAACGAAATATTTGAGCCAACCCCGGATTACAATTCTTCTCCCTTTGATACGTCCGAAACCGAACATTACAAAGAATAGTATTTGCAAGGAAGCTACAAAGAACCAACCACACATAATTAGAGAAGAAATCAAAATTGATCAACAAAGACTAAGAGATTCATTGACTCAAGAAATTAAAGAAAAATCAAAAGAAACCTGAATGAAATGGGGATCTTCCTCTGGCATCTGTATGAAATGGGAAACATGTTTTGTGATCAAAGGGTTTTGAGTTTACAAAATAAAGGCACCAAGGTCACATGTATGAACCAATCGGTGTTAAGCTTACGACGTCATTGCATGTATGCATGCAATGAAACCGAGTCATGTACCGACCTATTTCTGACTTAGAAGTGGATGTTTTACGTCTAAAACACTCAAGTAGACATTACTATAACTCGCCTGCTCTAATCCTTTCAATGCTATATGTATGCTGATACTTCACTTTGGTTGACCAAATGAAACGGAGCAATGCAAGAAGAAAATAACTAAGAGGTCGAGAAATCCTTCATGCACGTTTTTCAAATAAAGAGCGTCACGAAGTAAACCTTTAAAGACTTAGCTACTCGTAATTGAAAGATAAAAGAAAAGTAGTAAGGAAAGAGATGAACTTCATGACCTTTAATGCGCGTTTGGCTAAAATGAGCTGTGTTTGATCTTTGCATACGCTAAGTAGAGGAAGCTTGGATTGGAGATTTTCTTCTCGACTCGACTCCTTCAAGTATGCACTGGTCCTTGCTATATGCGTCTCGTTGGTGGTGTTAACTTCATATCTGCACAAGAACACAAGATTATAACTTATCCAACACAATTAAAGATAAACAAATAGATCTTAATCTTTTCAAACACAAGCATGCTTCCAATGAAGTTTGACAAAATTTACGTAATAATATACAATAACAGCATACTTTTAATGCTCTCAGAGCATAAACATTCTAATTGTAAGTGTCAAATATTCCCAAACTTGCTCTTTCAACTGCTTGTTCCATAAAAGAAATAGATGTAGGATTGAAAGCACTACATACAATACTGCGAGCTAGATATGGTTTTCTTATAGAAAACACAAGTAACAAGAATAACCCATCAAATTCAGCAAATATCAAATCAATAAACCTAAAAGAATCAGGAGATCATTTATAATTACACTGTATTATACATACAATCAACAGATGTCCTGGAAGAATCAATTAAAGAATGTTAATCTTCCATAATATATAAATTACAAATTGTATCGACAGGGCCGAACCATGAATTACGAGTATCTTTGATTTCATCTGATGATGCAATCACAGGCAGAATGGAGTAATGAATTTTAACCATAGACCGTCCCAAATCCACCCTAAGATGAGTTAATAATGGAATAAATGTCATGCATTTAGGCCCCCCCATGTAAGCACGTGGTAGACAACTTCGCTGTCTTTACGAAGAATCAAAATATTGTTTACTCTGTTTGTTGTCTCTCTTCAGCTGAACTTTTAATTTCTTTCCACCTAATTGGAATCCATTCATCATACTAATAGCAGATTGAGCAGCCTCAGCGGAATCGTAACTCACAAACCCTGTGGGATGGAACAAGGTTAGATCTCTCCAGGCAACAAATTACAGAAGAGAATTAGTCAAAATGCTTTCATTTCCAAAAATTTGGGCACAGCATAATTGCTGCTACTTAAAGGTATCAACCATGCTCACCAAAACATTTGCTAGCGCCAGATGTTTTGTCAACAAATACTTTAGCACTCAAAACTTGGCCAAAAGCTCGAAAAGAATTAGCAAGCTCCAGATCACCATATTCTTGAGGTATGTGATAAATAAAAAGATTGGCACCAGGGGGGCCTAGAGGGGAAAAAAGAGTAAGCCGTGATTCCCAGAAACTCAAACCAATCAGTAAATCAAGGTCTGAAAGGAACAGAAATAACTACCTTCAATTTGACTCCCCGAGCCTTTACTGAAACTAGCTATTGGAGAGTTATTCTTCCCACCAGTAAGTGGCCCTGAACCAGGTGAACTGCTAACAGCCCCAGGACTCATCATTCCTCCAGGGTATGCCATGGGATGCTGAAGACCTGGAACTGCAGGATAGGCGGAGCCAACGTAATTTGCTGGAGGCATGCCATAATTCCTATTGACCATACCTGGGCTCAGATCAGGTGGGATCCCACGCATTGCATTACCTTGGGGTATTATATTTGGGAAACCAGATTGATTCTGCACCGGAGGTAGGTGATATTGCACAAGCCCATAACTTCCCGGAGCCTACAAAGAGAAAGTGGAGATTATCATTGGCAAACCTCATATTTCAATGTAAAAATGTTCGATTATGAACGTGAAGATAAAAACCGTTCAATATTAAGACAATGGATCAGGTATCTAATTGATAACATTCATTAGTAGCTACTGTACTTTAAAAGAGATGTGAATGGCGTTCTTTTCAATTACATGACAACCAAAGAACAAGGGCAACACAGACCTCTCCGCAATAATAATAAAAGTGGGAAAGATAGAAAATAAAACAAGAAAGCCTTGAACAAGGCACACATACATACTGAAGAAGAAGCCCAACAATAATTCCATCGTGAAACTGACCTGATAACCATAGCCATTATATGGCGGAATATAACCCAGCGGCATGCCTCCAAATAGTGAAGGATGTTGGGGGTCTGCATTAAGAGAGGCCAGCGATTGAGCTTTCTGAGCCTTTCGAGCCTGCCTTTCCTTCTCTGTGTCAGCCCATTTAACAACCAAAGGGACACTGGATCCCTGGGTAGAAAGAAACGCACAATCAGATCCATAATGCCTACATGGTTTGCACCTATGTTATTATATTTGTACATTCATAGTCATCCATCCTTTCATTGCGGTAAGGAACATGACAGACTATCATACTTACTGGAACGCAGGATAGCTATAATATATGTGTGCAAGAGGGCTCAACGAATTTGACTGGCTAATTCCTTACTGAAAAAAATCCTAATTTGTTACAGGTACAATGAATTTGATTATCAAAGAGAATTCCATCCTGCTAGCATGAGCATGACCATTAGTTCCATGCATCCATTACAAAATGTATTAAAAAAAAAATAAGAACAATAAAATCAATGGAAGAATAAAAGGAATAAAGTCCCAAGAAATTGGGGAAAGGAAAAGATGAAGAGATATGGAAAGAATATGCAAGTTTTATGCAAGTTTAAGCAATGCAATGCTATGAATACAAATTTAAATATCCTTATCAGACACCTTGATTGCCTTCTTTATTCATAGATGTAGCTGGACTGAGTATGAAACATTGTCAATCAACTAAAATATTACTGCAATACCAAATCCCCATTCATAAATGTTTTCCATGAGATGATCTTGAGTGCGTGGAATAAAATCATCAGTATTCCCAAGAATAATAGGATTCAACATAAAAAAAGCGAGCAATATATTTTTTCTAAAATGTTGTGAAAATGTCTGAAAATATTTGAAGTGACCACAGAATATCAGCAACGTGAAAAAGGAAATTAGGACAGTTCTACGATTACAATGATTTTGGTATTGACCTCCTGTGAATATTTCCAAGAGTATAAAAAGGAAAAGCTAAACATCTGTCTACATCCACATTAAACTTCTTGTTCGTGAGCTAAATTTTCAAAAATCAATTATAGTGACTTGTAGTTGACCCACCATAATAATCACAAGAGAGAGAGAAGAGAGAGAAAGATATGGTCTAATAATAAAAGGATCCAATAGGTATAGAAAATTAACCCGACACGACCAAGAGACAATTTACATACCTCCATTTTATACTTTCCATTAATTGCCTCGAGTGCTGCAACAGCTTGATCCTTCGTCTCATACTTCAAAAATGCACAACCTGAACTCGAGCAACGTATGGAGCTAATGGTGAAGATACAATCGAATGTGCGATATCTTTCGTAACTTCAACTAAAATCAAGCTGAAACAAAGCAAAAACTACCTTTACTTGTCTGCTGTGAACCTCTTAAGATTTGTAAGTCTTTTATAGTTCCATATTGAGCGAAAAGACCAGAAACTTCATCCTCTGATACATTTTTTGGAAGCATCCCAATAAAGAGTTTATGTTCTGCTCTTTTCAGAAATAATCAACCATTAATATCCATATGCACTAACACTAATATTTTAGCAAGATAATATACAAGATCATTATAAGTGGCAAGGTAGGTGATGGATATTAGGAACCATCATTTAGATGAAATATGTAAGTAGGACATGATAATACACCTAGTCTTTCCAGCTCTCCATCTGCATACTTTACTTGTAACGGACTAGAAGCCTGGAAAGAATAGACGAGGAGGGGGCATTACAACTCAATTTAATAATAACATTGTTCAATTACAGAGTTACTGGAAATAGAAACTAAAAGGCATTTGTGGTAGCCTAGAAGTACTATGGTTCATTGACTAAAAACTAACTACGCATATTTGAGTTCTGATTTGGTCCAATGTAATTTAGGACAGATTGTAAGATCAAAATTAATTAGTGCAACGGCCAGGGAAAGAGAAAAATAGAAAAGAATGGTGTTCACGAAATTTTTTAACCATTTCGACATATGTTAGTCATAAAAATGGTGACGTGATATATTATCGATGAATTTGATCGAAACCCATAGTCTTCCCCACATAATGAACACCAACAAGTTACATTACTATTTGTGACAGTCTCTTCAAAAAGCATCTATAACTTTAAGGTAGACACATTAGAAGGTTAATCACAAGCCGAATAATAACTTCAGAAAATCATTGCTCCAAAATCTAGGTAGAATGCCATAATTTAGGAATCAGAAGTCGATCCACTCCAATGAAGGGTATACTTAGCTTATTTACTTAAGACTCAACTGGCAGAAGGGTTTTTTTTTTTTTTTTTTTTTTTTTTTTTNTGCATGAAATGCTAAAGTACAGGGGTGTCATAAAAGAAATTCAATGCATTAATTTAGCAAAAGAAAAATGATAAAGATAAAGCTTAGAGGTCCTGCTCAAGTTGCCTCCATGAGAAATGTTGAGCGCTTATGACAAATGAGTTCATTTTTAATAGTCTGGAACTAGAAAACAGCTTTTACAGAAAAGCCAAGACTTTTAGAACTTCTAGGTTATCGATAGCAGCGATTACGCACAAGGCCAATTCTATCGAATCGATCAATTGCATTGATTAACATTATCGACAAGAAAAAATAAAAGACATAAAGAGAGAGAGAGAGAAGAAATAAATTATAATAATTATGAACACAATGTCTGGATTCCACTAACCCCAGGTAAAGTTTTCTTGCTATGGCAAGCATTGACCGCCTTATCCGCCTCTTGCCTCGAAGGACATATCACAAAACAGCAACCTGAAAATGCAGCAACCAAAAAAAAAACAAAACCACAACCACAACAAAATTAGGGTTCGTACTTCCGTTCAATACATCAATTCACAATGTCAATCGGTTAAACTTCTCTCAGAATCAATCCAACCACAAATCAAAAACGAGAAACACGACTAACAAAGAGAATGTGAGTGAAAATGTAAACTAAGCGAAGTAAAAACGAAAGACACAGAAGTTGAAATGAAAAGAAGAAGGAAAAAACCTCTAGAGGCGCGAGTGGTCTTGTCTTTGATGATGTTGACCTCGTCCACAAGTGCAAACTCTTGGAACATTGCCAGAAGTTGATCTTCCGTCATATGCTTCGGCACTTGTCCAACAAAGAGTTTGACGCTGTCTTCCTCCTCCTTACTACTTCCTTTTCTCTCTTCTCTACTCTCCTCCGCCATTAATGCCGGCTTCAAGCTTTCTCTCTCTTTCTCTCTAGTTTTGGCCGTCACTTCTCTCTCTTAGATTGGATTTTTCTTCACAGAGTCTTCGCTGGAAAATAATAACGAGGGATTCTTGGTGGCAAATTTTGGATCTCCTCAATAAATTACAGCAATTAAATTAATAAACTATTTGCCCTTGGTTTTGCTATTATTTACTAAAATAACATTACAGCTGTTTTACTTTTCGCACTTGTTGGAGGGAAGGGTGGTGGTTAATTACATTTATACCCTTTTTTTTTTTTTTTAATTTTAATAATGTTGTTCTTCAATAATTGATAATATAAAATCCCATTCTTTCTCCACTCAATTATGTATTTATTTTTTTATTTCATGGTTTGAATTATTAATTGCGTGGAACATCTTTATAATGAACGCGTTTTAAATTCGTAAGACTGATAGCGATACGAAATAATATCAGAGTCAGATACCAGACAGTGTGCTAGCAAGGATACTGAACTTCTAAAGGGGTGGATTGTGAGATCCTTCGACGGATGTAAAGGGGAACGAACCATTGCTTATAAGGGTGTAGAAACCTCTTCATAGTAGACGCGTTTTAAAACCAGCTGATGACGATACGTAACAGGCCAAAGCGGACAAACTTTATTGTTAGAGTAACGATAAAATATACATACATATATATATATAAATGAACCTAAACTATACATAAACGAGAGTAATTTTAAAAATATAATGGTCAATAAAGATATATTTTTAAAATTACTCTCGTTTATGTATAGTTTAGGTTCATTCATGTATTTCTCGTTTATTGAGACATCAAACCAGTATTTTAAATTGATTATTTAGTTTTAAATAAATATTAATCTTGCCACATTATCGTATATAAACTAAATAACTTATTAGAAATAATAATAAAAATTTAAGACCAAATAAATATAATTATAAAATTAACTTACTAGACTTATAACTTTTTTAAAATTAAAAAAAAATTAAAAAAAATAAATAAGAATGGTTGGCCGACTTTGTAAACTAGAAGCAAATAAATGGCAGAGAGCGACCGTGGTTTCTTGTGTCGTTTTGTGTAAGGGCAAAACAGTAGTTTCACAATAGAAGTGGCATGGTTATATAAATAAAATAAATAAACAAATTTTAAGTTTTAAATTTTTTTAAATTTTTATTCCCCACATTTTTTTTTCTAGTTTCTTATATTACTCCATGGGTTATTTTGAAACTTGTGTTTTGAATGATTTTCAATTTCAGGAGTTGTCTTTTAACTTTATAACTTTGATTAAGCTTCTTCTAATCATTATTAAATTGAATTATTTTTCTTAATCTTTGTTCCTTTTTTTTAAAAAAATATTTATACATTTTTGTTTTGGCTATTTTATATGCTTATGATTTTATTTATTTTTTTTTTTAAATTATTGTCCTAATTTTTGCATTTATCCTCTTTAATTTGAAGCTTAAGCTTAAGAACAGAATATTTAAAAACTTGGATTAAAACCAGGGAAAAGTTCATATTCCTAAACAAAATTCAAACCAATAATCAAATCAATTGAATTTAATAATACTAACAAAATCTTCAAAAGGAAAAGGTTAAAAGAAATATTTAGAAAATTAAATTAAATAAAAGTTGAAAATAGTCAATATAATTACAATTAATTTAAATTCCCCTCATCAACTTCTATAAATAATTTCAAGTTGATCCATAAGTTACTATTCAGTTAATTTTAAAGTATAAATTTCGCTTATGATACAATTATACATATATTTATCTATATTTCTTTAATTTTTACAAGTTTTATTAATTATTCTCTTGCTCTTAAAAATAATTTTTACCTATTTAAAAAGGTCATTTTAAAAATTATATATATATATATATATATAAAAAGATAAGTTACAAATTTTAATTAAATATTTGAAAACCTAACTACTTTTATTTTTAAAAAATAGAAGAAATAAAGTGAATAAAGGTTATTTGAGTAATTTATAAACCAAACAACTCGACTCGATTTAAAAAATAACCCAAGCCAACCTACACACCCTCAATAGACAATGTAAACACTCACGAAAGTCACCTATTGTAAAATTTAGGTGAAATTACAAATTTAACCCTTGAATTTTCAATCGTCCAATTAATCATTACGCGTTAATATTCTAAACCCCCTCCTATCCAAAACAAAATTGATAGTTTAATATTCTATCAAATATAAAATCTACTTAATATGTAATAAATCTCTAAATTTTAAACAATATATATATGAAAAAACGAAATGGATAAGAAAAGGGTACCTGTCATGATAGCTGTAGTCCAACTCCAAACCAAGCCAACTTCCTTTGGAGTCAATTACACACAACTTGGTTGGTTGCACCTAAATTGTAAATAAAGGAAGCACAGGCAGTTCAATATGCCTACAAGCAATTAAACTCTAAGCTTTTGAGTTCTTCCAGTTCATCCTCTTCTCAACTAACTAACACAGTTTTCACATATCATATCACCTTCAAATCAAACATTTATAATAAAGGAAACCTATTCTACACCAAAAACCAGATCAAACCAGCCATGGACAAATAAAGGATCGAGTTCTGACCGTTTTTCAAGGGATACAAACAATAATCCGGAGTTCAATCGGGAGGCGAATAGTTCGTAGAGGTGGCTTAGACTTATTTTCAAAAACCCTGACTAGATGAAGATGAAGAACTCTCCCCAATAATCAATGGGGATGATGGGGTAGCTAAGACGACCCCGGTTGAAAAGAAAATCGACACGAAAATGGACTTTTTCAAGGGGGCAAATAATTGAGTAACTAGAAATAATTGGAGGGGTTCGTCAGCAACCAATTGACTGATCTTTGCATTATAAAAGAAATTAAATGTTCTCACTTGGACTCTCTATATATAGTTGGATTTATTTGTCTGTCTGCTTGGAACTGCACATTTATCACGTCTAGATTGCATTTAATCCTGCAAGCTGCCGTAACTTCTCACAGACTATGAATGTGATTGTGGTTTGTGGACCCAATCGTGCAAAAATGGCTAGGCCCCTGAAAAATACTCGAGTCAGCAACCCGATCTTCGACTAAGCGCTTATAAAGCTCTCATAAAATGCATGTTTCTTTGCATACTTCAAATATAGTTAATGTCTACTGTTTCTACTCACCCCTTGTAAAGTGCCAGAGGCCCTTCAGTTCGAATAACCTGAAATTAGGAGACGAGGAAAGCGTTAAGCCGATTTACACGTAAATGGAAAAGAAAACTTGGTTCACTTAGGCAACTGGGAGTCACAGTGGCGATCACGAGTTAACGCCCAACCACTTAAAAATGGGCCCTTAAAACAGATAGAATGGGCATGCTTTCTGAAGCCTATTAATGTTGTGAGACAAGGACAAGAAATTATGGACCATGGGAATTCTTTAATTAGCAAGAACGAGATACTGGAGAGAAAAGAAAGCACTCCCCATGAAACAAAACTGCCTACAAAGATCAGTTGCTCACCACCAGGATAAGGATAAATTCAGGTACGCCCAATGGCATAACAAGAAATAACAATTGAAGTTGAAAAGGAGGAGAAAATGCAATGATGTTGCAGATATTGTTGAACATTGATGTAATGGCCCAAGCCCACAGCTAGCAGATATTGTCCTCTTTGGGCTTTCCCTTTCAGGCTTCCTCTCAAGGTTTTTAAAACGCGTCTGCTAGGGAGAGGTATCCATAATTAAGTTCAAATTCTAAAAATGTTTGTACATAGACATTCAAGTAAATTTACTTTCCAACTGAGAACAAAATTTCATTTGAAATTTTATTCAAGATCAAGCTATAGGTGTAAGGAAAGTAAGAAACGATATGTTGAGACTTCATCCGAGGACGATAAATGTTCCACCTCCTCATCTATGCTAACATAAATTAATGCAGAAAAAATGCATGGACTTAAATGGGAAGGATAAGCAGTCACATTCGTAATCATGTCAATCCGATGCATACAGCTCTATTTGCATGTCGAGAATACATTTAGATACAAGACAAAGGACAAGACAAAAATACATTAGATACAAGACAACAGATAAGAGGAAAAATGGCAGGTCATGTACCTGATATGCGCAATGAAGTCCACTCTTGTAACTTCCAGCTCTTTTAGACTCACGTTGTAACATAAGACGTGTTTTAACCATGTCAATAGGCGTTGTCATGAGAGTACTCACCACACCCGCTACTGTACTTGAGCTTCACAAGCATGCACCACATGGTAAATCCTCAGATGTAAAGCATGAGAGACAACTAAAAATTATTTTGTACTCAAATTTCAACGGTACGTATACTCGGTAGAAATAAAAAGAATAATAAAACATTTGCCATCTGGTAAAATTGCACGAGACGGCAATCTAAAAACCAAAGAAAAGTTTTGGGTTTACCTATAGACAACGAAACAAGCCAACGAGTAAAAATAAACAAATTTATTTAATAGTTTTATAAATGCATTTTTTTCACTGAAAAATCCTTCTTGAGTCAGCTATTTTTGGACAAAAGAACATTAAACTTCCGGGGAAAGCTTTCTTGATACTTAAAGGAGGGTCCTAAGTCCCAGAACTGATTCAGGTCCTTTAGGTTTCAATTCAACTTCAGAAATCCTTTGGGGTATCTAGAAAATATTAGTTATTTTAATAAACCTTCTTCATATTCCAACTTCTATATAACTAAATTGTACGTTCAACTTTATAAACCACGTGCAATGCACGTAATTAAAACTAGTTTTACTAAATAAACGGACCGATAGGTTTGGGATCATATTCATTTCATGGCTTCCCTTAAGGCTTCATCCAACAGAAACATCCAATTTCACTTCGTCTTTGTTCCTGGCTGGTTAGAGTACATTTACTTTTCTCGAAACTCCAAATACTTGTTCGAGGACGGAGTTGTTGTCCTGTTAACCATTTTATAAATCTTTATGCTAATATAACAGTAAATTACCTAAAAGCAGCACCTTCTCCATTAGGGAGCATTTTATATTAAATGAGTATTAAGGCTCAAAGGAAATAGGAAGTGGAATAGATAGAAAGAACATTGGTAGAGATAGTTCATAGTTTCTTACATGAGATGCAAAGGAAATCCTTCTTCTAAGGGTGTCCACTTTACTAAAACCTGCAAAATACATAAAAGTTAAAACCTTAAGAATATTTTTAAAAGAACATTTGTAGAAATAAGCTTGCAGAACTATAACATATACGTACGGATTCAGAAATCAGAACCGGTAGAATTACTTTATGCATATGCAAATCGAAAAGAACATGCTTAGACATAGACCTGCTTAGCTTCATCATATGTTGCCAGCTGAGATGCTGTCAAAGCACCTGCTCTGGCCGTAGCAGGGCCAACTCCCCTCCAAAGAGCTTTTAGTCCCTCCTCAGAAACAATTTTGGACATTTCTTTGATTGGCCCTCTGGTTGAGTTCGGATTCATTTGTAATCGCACCTGCCAACGATATATAATCTTAAGATCGGGCTATAATTGAAAAGTAACGAAAGACAATATCCTTTATCACCTTGAGAACTTCAACTGGATTGGTGAGAGCAGTTGCAACTGCACCAGAAATTGCTCCAGATCCAATTTTAACAAAGATATTAGTAGACCCGAAAACCAAATCAGAAGCATACTTTGACGGTTCATATAAACCTAAACGGAGACCTCCATATAGAACCGATCTTGTCAGAGCTGGTGATAACCCCAAATACAGAGACCTTGGCCCTTCATTATTCAACAGTTGCACGAACAGTTGTCCCTATTTACATCCTCGATTAACGTTTTATAGAACAAGAAAGTTCAAGGAAACAGAATTGGAATCCTTATAAGAAAAACGTGAATACCATTCCAATTAGAGGCCCCCTCTGCCCCACAAGTTGCATTTGCAACCTAACTTTAAGCACATCTGCATTCAAGCTGGACAAAAATTAAGATCACTGTTTGTTGGCTATAGGATCAATTTCTTCTCTCTCTCTCTCTCTCTCTCTCTCTCTCTCTCTCTCTCTCTCTNGAAAATTAATGATCATTTGTGTTAATTCTCCATGATTCGGATACACAAAAGGTTTGCACCAACAAAATCCGCCAAAAAAACAGCCAATTCATTCTAGTTCAGGATTTCTCTTACTCATTCCTTCCTGATGGTAGCATGAACTACACGTTATTAGATCAATTCAGCCATCATCCCAAATAATACGAGGAATAAACTATAAAACAGTAACACCACAGAAATAATACAAATGTAATTTCACACAGTTAACCAAGAAAAAAAGTTCATGATAAAAGTTTCATAAAACCAACAAATTCACTAACTCTTAAGGAAACAAAACGGTTGCATCAGATTCAATTCGAGATCCACCAAAACCTAGCAACTTAAAAGAATGAAACACACACACACTTACTAGCCCAAACACCCACAAAACACCTATCGCGGACATCTTGCTCTAGATTTCAAACCCCACAAAAACAGGAACTCAAACGCATAATTCAAAATTTTACAGGAAAAAAGAACAGGACGAGAGAGAGAGAGAGAGAGATAACCTAAAGGATGAGTAACGGCGGTGGCGATCGCGACGGAAAACCCACTGGTTCCAAAATGATAACCAACATCAGACGGAGAAACGGCCCAATTCCGCTTCTCATTGCGCGCCAAAACTCCTGAATACAATTAGAGAAACAAAAATCACTCCAAAATTCTCGGAAATCAACAAAACAGCAGCTCGCTCAGCTATAATAAACAAAAACATCAGCAGAATTTTGCGGGTCAATAGTGGGAAGGGGAATCGAGAAACACGCCATTGCTTTCCTCCTCATCCAGATAAAGAAGATTCAAATGGATCAATGCTAATAAGAGATGGAAGAAACTGCAGAGAACCTGAAATGGCGGATTCTTGGGGAGAAGATTCGTCAACCATATTCCCTTCCTTTTTTCTTCCCTACTGATAAATCGTAAGATGCCCCGACATTTATATAGGGGACGGGTTGCCTCTATTAACCGTTTCAGCCTCTGTTCTTTCTTCGGGATTACAAGAACTAGACAAAATAAAATATAATTTATAATGGTAATTTCTTTTATTTATTTTATTTTAAGTTCAACAACTTAATTATTTATCTAACTCAATCGATTGGTCCATCGAACAAATGACGAGATTCTCGATCCATTTGGTCGAATTTTGAAAATTATTTCTCTTTATTTGTTGGATGTGAGATAGGAGCAGCTTTAAATCAAGATGTTATTGGCTTTTTTGTTCGTGCTCTCAATCGAATCGAGGGACATCTGATAAAATTGGAACAATACCGAGAAAATTGAAGAGGATATCGAGAAACTCGAGAAATGGTATCAGAGACCGACACCAAACAGTATGCTAATGAGGACGCTGGGCTTGACGGACGATGGATTGTGAGATCCTACATTAATTGAAGAGGGGATCGAAGCACCTTCTTACAAGAATGTGAAAATCTCTAGACATCATTTTAAATTTGTGAGGCTAACAGATATACATAACGGATTAAAACGGACATCATTTTCAAGATGTTATCGCTTTCTTTTGTTCGTGCTCTTAATCGAATCGAGTGACATTCGATAGAAATTTGAAGAGGATATCGAGAAAATCGAGAAATGGTATCAAAGCCCGACACTAGACAGCGTGCCAATGATGATGCTGGGCACAGGGACGGTGGATCGTGAGATCCTACATTAATTGAAGAGTGGATCGAAACACTTTCTTACAAGGACGCGGAAACCTCTCCCTAGTAGACATTATTTTAAATTTGTGAGACTAACAGCAATACATAACGGATTAAAGCGGACAATGTCTACTTGTAGTAAGCTTAGACTGTTACAAATAGTATTAGTGCTGGCTGGTAAGATATATATATATATATATATATATATATATATATAATTAAACGAGTCATTCTAAAAAAAAGATCGACCGATGAACACCGACCAGACCGGGTTAAGTAGACTCACATGGAAAACCGAACCGATCGGTTCGGATGGTTGATTAAAAATAAGATCGGAAATCGAGTCAGTTCTTCGTTCGCAAAAAAGACCAGAAGCTTCTCTCTCAGAGTCGCAGAGTCGCTGATAGGGTTTTTGGTGGGTCTGCCATTGTTGCTTCTTCTTTGAGCTAGCGCTATGCCTCGGTTCGTTCTTCCATTTCCATTTTATGCTTAGTCTCACCGTTTCATCCCTCAATCAAATTTACTTCTCTCTCTATTTCTCTCTACAGTTTATGATTTGATCTTCTCGTTTGCGCGCAGGTATTATTGTGACTATTGTGATACATATCTGACACATGATTCTGTAAGTCATCTTCTTACATTCCTATGAAAATGTGATTTCATTTTCGTTTGATCATTGTCCAATTTTTTCCTTTTTTTTTTTTTTTTTTTTTTTTTTTTTTNTTTTTGTTGGGGGGAGGGGGTGGGTTCTTTGTTGATGCTGCAGTTCCCTTTCTTTATGACGAGGAATGTTTTTGGTTAATTAGTTGCTCGAAAGAATTGTAGGAAATTTTGGATTGATATGGTTGTGACTGGTGTTGGGATTGGATCGAATTCTTATATTTGTTCTCGATGGATGTAATTGACTGTTTGTCGTTTGTGTGTGTATATATATTTATGAAGCATGGAGTTCAGTGTTCATGTTGCTGAGTATATGCAGATTGATTTGTGTTTCTATGTGCGTGTTTTAATGAGAAGCTACAATATTAGGGCTCCTTTCAAACTAAGATGGTTTGTGCAATCTTTAATGGTTTATTTCAGTTGTACTTGATTCTTATGTTCTAGACACAGTAGTATTTAGTTCCTTAGCTTTTGCTGTTCGAGTTTGTTTTTTTTTTTTTTTTTTTTTTTTTTTTTTTTTTTTTTTTTTTTTTTTTTTTTTTTTTTTTTTTTTTTTTTTTTTTTTTTTTTTTTTTTTTTTTTT